>NC_134483.1:334507691-334712691 GCF_040206685.1 Ascaphus truei | reverse complement strand
TACATGCATCACACAAAAACAAAAAACACACACACTATGTTGGTGAAATGTATACGTATGTAAATGTACTTCATTTATGTTCATATGTTGACAGTTGTTATAAAGGATCATGATCATTATTAATAAGTAACGTGAATGAAATAAAAATTTTCTTAGGAACATTGTCATTGTGTTGAATGATTCTGAACAAAATGTGAATCCAAAGAACTATACTTTGGAATGGTGTTAACATTTTGACAAATGTAACATGTACGTCAAATCAACACACATCTTTCACTTAGATACACATGTGACAATGCATTAATCAACATGAAGATGAAGTGAGAGAATAAATAATGACATACATTGCAATGTTAATGATGTTTACCACATTTGGGTCATTTCATACAAACATGCATTGAGTGTTAACATCGCTCATGTGCATGAATGGATGTTGTTACGTTGTAATAATGACATGTTATGTAATGTAGGTAATATTTTTAAATATACTGTACAATAACCACAAAGTGTAGATAAACGCACGGACACAATACAGAAAGGACATATTTCAATTGTCACCACTTGTTCATTACGTTCTCTTTAAACATCCTATAACTATACCTGTATCGAGGTTTGCACATCTTATTACAGATGTGAATTCAAATACATACCATGAGCAGTCCTTGGAGTGATATACCTTGAAAAAGGAAACATCAATGAATAAAAATCATTGTCATGACATGTTAATTAAGGTAAGCAACACACAGAAGTGACACTTTTCTATGTGATATTTAACAAAATATAGAAAACGTAAAATATGATCTGAAATACACAATAGGCTACACCTCATTGTGACACACATGTCACACTCCAAATGAACATTTGTATGTAACCATATTGCACTAGCTATTGGCTATCAACATAGTAGCTTTATTGTTTATGCAGAACCAAAAATAGCATGTACAGAAAAGATAGATTTTGTACAAATTATTCCCTCACGTACACACAAAACGTTTTAGTGGTAAGAAGTATAATACAACCTGTTGATGAATGATATACCGGTGCCACATGCATTTGTCCACACAGCAGAGAACAGAAAGGTGGGAGAACCATATTCATCTGTTTCCTAAGTGAATGGTATTTGGACACATGTATTTATCATTACAATGAATTAATACATCTATGTAGTACTATGAACATATAGGTAGTTGCTTACATGAAAAAAATGTGTTAATCACATTACGACGTGTCTCTACACCACAGGCTGTTTGCTCAGTGTCAGCTGCTAAATGTACGGGATGCTCCTCCTCCAAGCCCTGATGTATGTCAGTTTCTAAATTATGGCGGAGTGCCAGATTGTGCAAAATGCAACAAGCAATTACAATAGCAGGCTTTAGCAGGCTTATATTGAAGTGCCCCACCAGTTCGATCTAAACACCGGAATCTTGTTTTAAGCAGGCCAAATGTCCTCTCGATGACAGATCTTGTAGATATGTGTGCAACATTATACCTCTCCTCTGCTTCAGATTGAGGGTTTGGCACCGGGGTCAACAGCCACAGCCTAATTCCGTATCCTAAGTCACCTATAATCAATCGTGCACAAATATGAAACAATTTGTGTAAACATTATTACATACAACATTTCATAGAAAAACAAGAGTTGTTTGTGAACACATCATAATATGTACTCACCCACCTGCCAACCAGGTCCAAAATAGCCTTGTTCAAAAGCATGGAACACTGATGAGTTTCTCAGGATAGAGGAATCATGACTGGAACCAGAGAATTTGGCTACCACATGCATAATCTTCATCGTGGCATCGCATACCACCTGTACATTCAGGGAATGGTAGTGCTTACGATTGCGGTAAGCATGCTCACTCTGACTAGGCGGGATCAAGGCAACATGGGTGCAATCTATTGCACCCATCACACATGGTACCCCGGCTATGGTATAAAAACCATTCCTCACTTCCAGCCACTCTGTGTGCTCTGTAGGAAAATTAATATAATTCCTAGCGCGTCTATTCAGTGCACATAGAAACTAGGTAAAGGCCCGTGAGAATGTAGATTGCGAGACCCCGCCCACTATGCCCACAGTTGTCTAGAATGACACGGAAACATGATAATGTAATGAGCACAGCATTTTAACAAGCCCAGGGACTGCACGACCTCTGGCTGTCACAAAATCTAAATCTCCCCATATCTTTTCATAAAGAGATAAGATTGCTGCTGAACTCAAACGATACCGACTTATAATCTCCTCCTCACTCATCCCATCTAACATGGTTCTCTCCCTGTACAAACGTGGACGAGGCACAACTTCTCTCCTCTCTCTTCTCCTCTCATCTCCTTGCCCTCTCCCTCTCCACTCCGCGTCCCTGTCCCTTCCTTGCCCTGTGACATCCTGTCCCTCAGCTAGCCTCTCCTCCAATAGAATCTTCCTCCGTCTCATGAACAATCGTATCATCTTAAGGTCTGTAGCTGTCAATGCACAGGTAATTGCCCTCCTTTAAATAAATATGTGATGATGTCACGTGACTTGATGAAGTGCAAGGTGTTAAATAAACATATCCAAGTTGTGAACTCCAAACGGGTATACAGTACGAATTATACGGATTATTTATGTGTGTTCACCAGGCAATCATGATATTTGACTATGATGTAACGTTAAGCTTTGTACAACAATTTATTCGCAAGTTTTTATGGAATGTGTAATGCATGTACCACTTATGAACGCAACACTCAGTCATCTCATTAGGATACAACCATGATATTGACGTTGAAAAACTACGCTGCAACATGTCTAATTTAGCATGTTATTGTCACATGTTCACATGAACTACTTATAATGTGCATATGCCTAATTTAATGCCATCAGGATACTTGCTATTGTTTATGTTTCAATCGTCTAAAAATGAGTAACTATTATAGATCTGCGTATAACTTAGCATGAACTGATTATAATGCATCGTGTACAATGTAAACATGCAATGTTATTGAGTGTCCAATTGCGGACGTCATAAAAAGAGGAAGGTCACAAACTACATGTAACATGAAAAAAAACAGCTGCATTTACATTTGATCATGCGTTACACATTCAAAGCATTCTATAATGTATACCAACATTACTATATGCTGGATCTGTTAGATGTGTGAAATCAGTTACATAATATAATAAATTGAAGCACACTTAAGTAACATGTTTCATATTATGTGACCTCTTCCTTTAAGAGTTTACTATAGGAGTTTCCCTTGACACATCATAACATTAAGACTAATGTGACACGCAAAGCATCATAACATAGACAAGTACAATGTTCTGCCAATAATAAACGTAAGCGATGACACGATGAAGTGAATCACATCGACACTGTAATGCCAAGCACATTTTTATTAGGAGCAATAGAACGTAAGCACTCCTATAAAGTTATAAGTCCCCGCTCCATTGACTCCATTGATGTAGAGATGAGCTATTTTTTCTACGTGCCGTCCCGGCAACCTTGCCGATCCTTCTCCCCTCCAACTTGCCAACTTTAGTTGGTGGGACAAATTGCCGTAGAAATCTCAATTTTAGAGTGCCGATCAGCACCGATAAGCTGATCGGGGCTACTAGAATACAGCTGATTTCAAAAAGTGTCGAAAAGTGCCGATAAATAGGTTATCGGTTGCCGCCTGCCGATAAATTTTTATCGGGAAGACAAAATGCCGATTTTGGCCACTTATCGGCGCTTACTGAATCGCAAATGCAATTTTGGCGGGAAAATGCCGATAAAAGCCTTATCGGCGCTTACTGCATGAGGCCCTAAATGTCTATCAGACAAAACTTTTGTGGTAGCTAAATATATACATTAAAAAAAAAATTCCCTTTATTTTGGATAATCAGTTATTGCAAGTAGCAGATCTCTATAAATATTAACATACATAATTTGTGTGGGTCTAGTTGTCCTTCAAATCTTGACTGGACCACCAAACAAACATATCACAGTGTGTTAAAGACAGCAAATTATTAATTTGTGAGAGACTCTGCACCAGGAAAGAACAAAGAGAGAGCATTTTTCAGGATCGTATAATCCGTAAAAGAATATAATTTCCACCTTGCATAGAAATACAATATGATTAAGCCTGAGTCTAAGACGAGGTGGGTAACCCTCCCTAGCAAAGAGAGTCCTCTGCGATTCTGGAGTAAGTTCAGGTCATGCTACTCGAATTTGGGGCAGAATACGGACCTTCATAACCATTGGTTCAAGAATGTCTTTTCCGATACTTAGGTTAGAGCCAAGCATGATTTGGATTATACTAAGCAGCTCTTTATTCAAAGCGTAGAACCAAGACTTTTTTCTTTCAAACAGTCTTCGTGTTTGGGAGTTCCCTCCCTGTTAATTTTCTACAGTGTCCCATTCCGTCAACTGTGAGGTTTGCTTCAGCCCTCTTTCTGACGGATCCTTATCGGCTAGAGGGTCTCTATGCTCCTTATGATAATCACATCCAAGATCTGAGCCTCAAAGCCGCCGTTCATCCTCTGACTGTTTCCTCAGGTCTTACCCAACCTGCTCAGAAATCGCTCTGTTTCTTCTGGGTACCGCATGGAGTATTTCTTACCATTCCTATCAACAATTAAACGGAAAGTACCGAATCCCCTTTTCAGGAACTATGTTGGTGAGCCGTCGGATCTCTCGCCTTCTGAAAATAGTTGTTCTTGAAAAATCATTAAAGATAAGAATTTGTGTATTTTCAAAAGTAATGTCTCCGCTGTTTCTGCAGGCTGACAATATTCTTAACCTTTGTTTTGTAGTGGTGTTACTTTGTTATAATATCTCTGGATTTGCCCAGGTCCAGTAACCTTTGGGCCTAGGGCACGATGGGCCCTATCCATTTCGAGATCTTTCTCCTCCAGCTCTGGGTCCAGATATACAAAAAGTCTCTTCAAAAGATTTTGAATGTCCTACGGGGTACAAACTCCGGGACATTTATAACCCTTGGATTTTGTCGTCTCTCACAATTTTCAATATCCTCGAAACCCTCTTTCAAAATGTTAATCTCCTCTTTCAGAGTGATTACCTCATCATTTGTGTTAGCTTGGAGCTGTAGAAATTCTCCTAATTTTTGTTCTAACACCGTGGTTTGGCGAGATAAAGAGGCCACATCCTCCTTGAATTCCACAACTGCTTTATTTAGTTCGGTTTGGAAGGATTTCTTTCCTATACTCTATGCTGACAACAAACAGATTAATTTTTCAACCCCTGACTTTTCACCTGCTGTTCAGACCAAAGTTTCTGAATGTTTCTCTGCTATATCACCCTGGATGGCCCTCCACAAACTTAAACTTAACATGTCAAAAACAGAGCTCCTCAAATTTCATCACAAACCTGGTCGTACTACTGTACCTCCTTCCACATTACTGTTGGAAGTACTGTCATACACCCACAAGCAAAGTGAATAGAAAGTGGGTGCTCCAGAGATGATGGAACGTTCATGCAATAATATAAATGCAAAAAACAGGACTATGAGGGCAGACTATGCTACGGAGTGGGTATAACGATAAGGTGTGATCTGTGAGTGACCAGTATAAATGACAACAATCACTTCTCCTGAAGGAAACAGACAACGATGCTTGATGTCACCTTGATGTAACCTCATTGGAGGGAAAGATACTGACTACTGATACTCATCCATAAATGATAATCACATTACGAATAACTCGGAAAGATCTTACCCACTCCTTCTGTCCCCAAGAGTCCAAGATGGCGTGCACGCTGTAGAAGCAGTAATCCGAGGGTAGAAAAAATAAATAAATAAAGGACACTTGTGTCTGAAATGCGTAGGAGGAATTTTTTCACCTCCTAGGGTGATGTTTTGTATCTGTGCTGAATAAATAGAATTTTATTTTTACACCACCTGACTCCCTGGCAGTGTGCTGTTTTTCTCTTTTTTTTTTCTACCATTATCACAAGCACGCTGCCTAGGGGTCACTCTACTCCTCTCTCACATTCTCCTCTCACATTCAAAAGGTATCTTTAAACCTGTCGCTTTTTCCACTGCAATATTACAAAGTTACATCCTTTCCTCTGTTGCTCGACTGCTAAACTCTGACACAAGCCGCCATTCTCTCCTGTCTGTAACCTCCTGCTGTTCGGCATTCTGGCCTCTCACCTCTCTTCCCCACAATCTATCCTAAACGCTGTTGCCAGAATCACTCTACTCTTTCCTAAATCTGTCTCAGCATCTCCCTGCTGAAATCCCTCTCCTGGCTTCATATTAAATCCCCCCTCATACACCAATTATCCTCCTCACTTTTAAAGATTTACACTCTTCTGACACTCCTTACGTCTCAGCCTTAATTTCACGCTATGCACCATCCCGACTCTTGTGTTCCATTCAAGGATGTCTTCTCTCTACCCCCTTTGTATCTAAAGCCCTCTCCTGCCTTAAACCTTTCTCACTGACTGCCCCACACCTCTAGAATGCCCTTCCCTCAATATCAGACTAGACCCTCTCTATCCACCTTTAAGACCCACCTTAAAACACACCTTTTTAACGAAGCATATGAGTAGCTCCATGGCTGATACTATAAACCTCATACATAAACCTTGGCCCCTTGCAGACGTACTTACCAGAACATCCTTCTACTGTCTCTCTATGTTCTTCCTACATACCAATTAGATTGTAGGCTTTTCAGAGCAGGGACTCCTTTTCCCAAATGTTACTTTTAGGTCTGAGGCACTTATTCCCATGATCTGTTATTTGTATTATTTGTTTTTTTATATGATTGTCACGTGTATTACTGTTGTGAAGCGCTATGTACATTAATTGCGCTATATAAATAAAGACATACATACATACTTACATACATATCCCTGGAGAGACTCTCCAATGCCTCCATTGTGAAAATTCTCAGCTCTCTTCTTCCTTGATCAATTTCCTGGGCCTCGGGGCAAGCGTCACTCTGTGCGCCACAATCTTCTGTGACCGCATCTATTAATAAACCTTTATTGAAGAAGCTGGAAACCTCCTGAACTGTGCTTTTCTTAGTTTTTGATATCTTTGGAGGCATTTTTGTTAGCTCTTCATTCAGTTTTTAATTATATTATTTGTCTGTGGTTGGAGTGAGGAATAGGGTATTATAACATCATATTTACTGGTGCGCTCTTGGGACATCACTTGTAGGCATCCATCTCCCTCAACGCTTCACTAGCATTACTCCATTTATGTTTTTTCTTTAAATATCTATTATAAGTGCCGGGGGAGGAAGGGGCAGGGGGTGGGTACTGTCAGCCCTGATCTCAGCTTCCCTTCCTGACAGCTCCTGTGCCTGACCAATTATTGAGTGATATTCTCACATGCCGCTGGCAACCATCTTGGAATTATCTGAGGAGCAGATTAGTGAATGAGCAGGGTGGTCACGCAAACTCCACACATGCGAACAGCTGATCGCGCCAGCAAGGGAGTGTCCCACACAGTCCTCCAGCTGGTGGAGGACCTGCTCAGTGGCTCCGGGGGGACCAAACTCACCTGACTCAGCATCCCTCCAGCAGAGCAGTGAGACAAGATGGCTGCCACTTTACCTGTCCCAGTTTTGTAGCCTCCGACACCACTCCAATCAGGCTCTTTTCTTTTTCCCTCTGATGGACGGGGAGGGGGAGACTCGAGGGTCCGATTTTAGGGGATACGGATTATTTTATTGATGTTTTGGGATGGTTCAGGCTATTTCCCCTATGAGGCTAACGGAGCTCCCTAGGTCACGTCTCCTCCCCTCCACTTCCAGGCCATGCCTCCAGTTTTTTGTTTCTGAAAAGTCAGCACGTTGACTCATTCTACAGCCAAGTTAACGCTCAGGTGTACGTTCTTGGGTTTACTGGGACATGTCTGCACAAAATTCCCTAGCTTCCCACTATTGACACATAAATCTTGCTTTCACCTTCTTTTCCTTTCCTCTTTAGAAAGATGTTCCCCTTATTTGCATGGGTTCAAGTGAAGGTTCCCTTATATGATCAACATTGTTTCTACAGTATGTCGGACTAAATCTAAGCCTTCTGGAGTTCTTCCTCATTCTTTCCCCCTTACGTTCTGCTAAACAGTGTTCCAATTGGAGAACAAAGTCCACTAACCTTGAGTAAGTAGGGGGTTTCGAAACAACCAAGGCCAACATATCTTTAATCTAATCTCTGAGACCTTTATAAAACAGGGAAGCCCTTATCTCTTCAGGCCAAACAGATTCTAGCAATAGGCTATTGAACTGGGTAAGATACGCCAAAATGTTTTGGTTGTGCTGCTGAAGCTCCAGAAGTTTGTTATTTGATGATTGGATGATAGCTTATATTTCCAATATTAGATGAAATTCTGCTTTAAATTGATCTAAATTGTATAGTAGTGGGCTGTCTAAATTCACTAGTGGGATAGCCCATGCGGTCGCATCCCCTCCCAAACAGGATATAATAAACGCTACCTTAGATTGGGGGTCAGGAAAAGACATAGGCTTGACTAAAAAATTAAGTTGACATTGGGTCAAAAATATCTGATATTTCTGAAGATCCCCAAAATATCGTTCTGGCGATACCAAAGGGATTGCATGGGGAAAGTAATGCAGAATGGGTAGTGCCACACTGGCCGCATGTGGGCCAGGAAAACCTTGCAGAATAAACCTGGGGGATGTAGAAGCAGTCTTTGGCACCCCTCCAATGGATAAGGGTGTTACCTGAGCAAGCAAACTATCTATTCTATCAGTTATCCCTGCTATAACTACTCTGGATGCTGACAAACCTCCCTGCATGTCCTGCAAGGTTTTAGAATACAACTCTCTGCATGTCCTGCAAGTACTGAGGGAGTTAATCACTGTTTCAATCTCTGAATTAGTTTTAAGTTTTTACCAATGTAATAATTTTACATAAACATAAACATTTGTATACAGAGTGATGAATGTGACACTTCTGTAGAAGTTTGTGCTCTCCAACATCTCTCCAAAAAAGATAACATAAAAACATCTCTCAATCAAACCAGCATGGTGGAAATCAACACACCAAGCCACAAATGCAGTGTTTACAAGAACAAATTGCTACATCTGTGTATCCACAGCACAATCATCATTAAATTCATAAAGGCCATCGTAAAGGGCAATTATGAACTAGGACTGAAATGGTAACACAATAATTAATCGACAAGAAAATGTGCATCTTTTTTTTACAAACTCTTGTCTGCGAATAGGCACTTTTGCTTGTAAAAAATATTTGTGCTACAGCTACGGCCGCCTTTATCCTAATGCGTCCGGATCCATGGTGCTCTGATAACCGCGGGCAGATGCGATATATTTTCTTTTTTTCCGGAGCGGTTTCCGGTATGTTAGCGCTCGGATTTTTAGCGCTGTCTGCTATACTGCAATACCGTCTAAAAACACAGGTGGGCGTTCGTGAGCTGTTGTCTTAAAAGTCTAATAGCCATTCAACCTATAGTTCAGCCGTACATTTTCTGCAAGTCTGTGTGTGCGCATGCAGTATTTGTAAAATGGAAGATTTACAGTATACAGTATTACAAAAATATAATGTCGCATCTTCTTCGAATATAAAATTGACACATTTCTATATGTACTGTATTATTTTGTAATCAGTACTTTTACTTCTTTTCATACTGTTTTTATATTATGCGTGTACTGTACAGTACTGTATGTCTCATTTGAACATTCTTGAAATGCATAGGCGTGTTACAGTATCACATTTCGGCGCATACAGTGCAGCGCTCTCCCTCCCTCTTGCCCCCGCACACACACAAGGCTAAAGTACTATTTCAACTTCTTATCTACAGTACTGTACACCTCTCCCAGCCAGAAGGCTTTCTGAAAGCCAAATGGCTTTCTGGCTTCAATCATCCCGAACCTGTCATCACATTCCTGCGTGTATAATGTACAGAGCCTGGTATCACATTTCAGTGCATGCGTGTATAACTTCACATTCATTTGGAAGTTCAAGGTTTTTTTTGTTGTTGTTTTTTTTGTTTCGTTTCCAGACATGTGCCTGCATAAAAATTCTTGGTATTCTAATATTCAATCAGTACTGTAGCTATGATATACAATCGGTACTGTAGCTTTTTAATGCGACACTAGTCATTCACATGCTTTATGTGATTTTTATTGATTTGGGGGTGTGGGGATCAAAACATTATGATAACCTGTTGAAAATATTTCTTTGAACTACAGTACAGCCACTTCTTCATGCAGCTTTACCCCCCTCCCCCCGCACACACACAAGGCTCAAGGATTTCAACTTCTTATCGACACCTCTCACAAACCATTCATTTTCAAAACGTTTGCTTTGTGCTTTTAATCGTCATGAGCCGAGCCTGGTGTCACATCTCTGCGCCTGTGTCACATCTCTGCGCCATCTCTGCGCCTCTTTGGGAAGGGACCTAGTTGATTATTAATGCGCATGCGTGTATAACTTCACATTCATTTGGAAGTTCAAGTCTGAAATTTTTTGTTTGTTTGTTTTTTTTTGTTTCTTGGTATTCTGATATTCAATCGGCACTGTAGCTTTTTAATGCAACACTAGTCATTCACATGCTTTATGTGATTTTTATTGATTTGGGGGTGTGGGGATCAAAACATTATGTTGACCTGTTAAATATTTCTTTGAACTACAGTACAGCTAATCCATTATGATGACTCATCCATCCACCCCCCCCAACCATTTGAGGCTTTGTTTATGGTAACACATGCGCACTTGTGATAAGCCCTTCTCGAATTGAATACGTTAATCTGATTAGCCAATGAATAGAAATGTATCCACACCTTCCCGAATTTTATATGTTAATCTGACACGCCCTTCTTGGCAACTACAGGAAGTAGTGTAGCCCACCCTCTAAGCACTTCACACACAAACCCAAAGCCTCCTTGAAGAATCCCCCCCACACACACACATTCAAAGTGAATTTAAAGTTCAAAGAAGAAAAAAAGCGATTTAAAAAATATTCTCAGGGGGTCGGGGGTGGCTGTTTCAATTATTATGATTATCGTGAATGTAAGGAAATATTTATTTTATTTTATCAGGAATAAAAAATACAAATAATCATGAATAATACAAAATTCAGTGTTTATCTTCTTTGTACACATACAGTAGAGTACTGTAGTTCTTCTGTCAGTTGAAAATTGAGGGCCGGTGCATAATCATGGAAGAATGAAAAATACAAATAATCATAAATAATGCACATTTATAATAATAAAAACAGTAATAACATTTTTAGTCTTTCTCTTGTTCGTCATGGCCACATTGCATTCTGTAGTTCATTGCGAGAGGGGGGGGAGGGGTTGTGTAAATCATGACTGTACAGTAGATACACTATACACACAGTTCACACAATTTACACATGATACCCCCCTCCCCCGCCCGTCCTTTTTTGTGCAGTCAGCTCTCTCTGAAAAGGAAAGAAAAATTAGTGCAGTTAAGTGCATATAATGTCATTGTGTACAGTATAACTACTCCATATTGGACTATGCAGTTACTACTGTCAAACTACAGTATACTGGAATTACTGTATAACTACTGTACTGTAAAATACTTTGTAACAAGATTGGTAGTGCAGCTCTCTCTGAAAATAAAAAAAAATAGTGCAGTAAAGTGCATGCTGTATACTGTAAAACAATCTGTGCCATACTTACCTGTATCATACTGTACTTGGTGTGCCTGTACTTACCATACTACAGTACAGAACAGTACCATACTACTTTCCTGATGCATGCCCATTATGCTCTATCACAATGGGCAACACAATCGCAATATGGTCGATATATTTATTACATCGTTCCACGGTGAGTACATTGTTCCAAAAACACATTATGCTATTCGCCAACTCATTCTTTTATGAGGTTTCACCACTTTTCGGATATGATCCTTCAGCTGATGCCAGATCATTTTGATAGGATTAAATTCTGGCGAGCTGTCATTGGAGGGGGGAAATAAAGGAGAATTAGTTAAAGAGATACACAGTAAACAGTGTGAAAAAATGAGACACGGTTACCGTACTTAGGGGGCTATGCACTAAGCTCCGATAAGTCACTTTTAGACCGCAAAGTGCTCTTCGATCGTGATTTTTGGCTCAACCCGATGCACTAAGCAACGCAAACAGGCACTTTGCGGTCTAAAAATGACTTTTTTCAGTGATTTTTTCTAAGTCCAACTTTGCTCGATCGCAACCCTGTTTGCTGGATGCACTAAGCAACGCAACCTTAGCAAACGCGAAAGTTGCGTTAATTAGAACACGTCAGGTCAGAGTAGACGCAAAGAAATCTGGACTTAGAAAAAATTCTAGCTTTTTATTTTTGCATGCGCAAAACCTATACAGCAGGCCGGCGGGTGTCCCGACGGAGCCTGGGGGTCACGCGGGTGTCCCCGGCTCACCAAGTGGGGATCCCCGCTGGAGTGCGGGGGTCCCTGCGGGAGTCCAGGGGTACCCGTGGCCGTCCCGGGGTCCCCGCGGGAGTCCCGGGGTAACCAAGGGCCTGCGGTACCAATGTTGCACCTCCAAAAATAAGAAACAACAATTATAACTAAATACACCCCCCTAACACATACTATACAGTAATGGCAAAAATTACTATTATCCAAATATGGATAATAATGCATTTGGCCATTTTAAATACATATAACCAGTGTTCGACAAACCTATACATTTGCTCACCCCGGGCGAGTGGATTTAACCCCCGGGCGAGTAAATATTGGCCCAAGCAGCACACGTTTGGTACTAGGTGGCGAGTAGATTTTTTTGTGTGGCGAGTAGATTTTTTGGTGATTTGTCAACCGCTGCATATAACATTCAATAAATACAGTCAAAACATATTACACTTACCTTTTACAGGCACCCACGATGAAGGCCATCTTCATCCTCATCTTCATTCTGCCATTGACGCTATGGTGCTGCAAAACATGCACAACAATTACAATAGCAAATGTAATGTCCCCTAACCCCTTAATCACCATAGCGGTTATTAACCGCTACAGTCATTAAGGGATTAACCCACCCTCACCCACCACTCGGGAGGCCTACATACCCTCCCACACTAACCCCCAACCCCGTGAGGCCTAACCACCTCAACCACTACCCACAAGAGGGCGTACCCACATACCCTTGGGGCCAATACCCCCTCCCCCCACCCCCAGTACCCACAATAAAAACAATACCCTACCCCACAATAAACATCGTTCTATTTATTAAATACATAACCCACCCCCTGTGCCCCCCCATAAATACATGATTTATTCTTTTACATACAGGGTTCATACCCCAGCCCCACGCGAGTCCCCGGCAGGCTGGCGGGTCACCTGACAGACCTACAGGGTACCAGCAACTTGTTTCACACAGGTTCTGGAGGCCTGTTGGTGGGTCTCGCCAAGCGCCATAGCCACCAGGATGTCTCCTTGGGTCACCGTGGGCTACAATTGGGTCCCCACGGTAGGCCCGCGGATGTCTGGGAGCCCCGGGTCAGACCCACAGGTGTCTGCAGGGCCTCGGGTGGTTCTAACGGGGGTCTGGGGAATTCACAAATGCTCACTACGGGTCCGCGCTGCCTCCACGGATGTGGGACAACCGCTTCATCCCCACACCTATGGGTCCGCGGTGCCCCCACGGATGTGGGACCACCGCTTCATTCCTGCAGGTGTCACCCGTGGAAACACCAGCCTGATACCCGTGAGATACCCGAGGAGACCACAGGTGGTCTCCAGAGGTCTCACGCAGATCCAAGGAACCAACCCTGAATGTAAAAAAAATTAACCGGACCTATACATACATCCCCCCCCCACCCAACACCTACAGTACAATAATGTGCAAAATAACTATTATGCAGATATGGATAATATATTATTTGCCCATTATGAAACACATGGGCAGAATGAAGATGAGGATGAAGACTCTGCAGGAGCCTCTATTATGGTTCTGGGGCATGGGATCCTTCATGCACTCCTCACACAGCAGGACGCTGCTCACAAGGGGATTCTCGTGGCAATGGAGGAATCAATAGGGAGGAAGAAGGAGAGTCCCTTACAGTCTCTTACCGGTGCAGAAATCGCTCAGTTAGCACAGTGGCAGCCAATATAAGTTGATGGTGATACAGATCCAAAGGATGAATATAGGCAAAATTATGGCCATTCATGCCATAATTTTGCCTATATTCATCCTTTGGATCTGTATCACCACGAGAACTGTGACGTCACTCCGCTACACCACGTGACGGAGCGGCATCGTGGCACGCTGTGTAAGCCCCTGCAGTTGCGGAAGTGTTTGCAGAGCAATTCCAACAGCTCTGGACTGCCCTAAGATCATAGCAGCTGGGAAAAGCAGCAAATCTACACAGGAGAAACGGGGGACTGTAGGGGAATTCCCCTGGAGGCAGTATATCACCGGCTGAGGAGCGATCCCACTAAGTGTCTGAATCTGCAGTATTACCAGGCTGCTTGAAATGAATCCCCTTGTGAGCAGCGTCCTGCTGTGTGAGGAGTGCATGAAGGATCCCATGCCCCAGAACCATAATAGAGGCTCCTGCAGAGACAGCTGAGTGCCAGACCGTCCTGTTTTACAGCTACAAAGTGGTAACCAGTGTGATATGCACTAAATGCACATGTTATTTCTATCTGATGTACGCAGATTTATTACCCCTTTAATATTGTAATACATTCTATTACTTACTTCGCTATTTGGCGTTGTGCGCTGATTTCTTTTTGTTTCCAATCCATGCCTGTGCCTGGACCACTCTCTTGATCTTGTTGATGTCCCTTATCATAGGGTACGCTCTGTAATGACAAGGAATAATTTTATAGGTACAGTAAAGTTTATTAAACCACACTTTTACCTCCTGTACTATCCAGTACTAACCTCACACATCCATATTTCCATCCAATTCTGCGTCTCATCTTCTTGATGCTGGTCTCTGATACGGTTAGATTATAATTTTTATGCAGAGTGTCTTTGACCCTTAAGGCACTCTTCTCATCATTCTCTTCACTTATTTGGTCAACCAGAAGAGTTGTCTCCCTACAGGAAACAACAATACGTTACAGTAGCCCACAAGTACAGAACATCATTTATGCTCAGGCCTACAGTATGTCTAAATATATATATAATATTGTAATATAATAGTTATATAAATATACAGTGATAACAATAATAATAGATAGATATAGAATAGAGTTATATAAATATACAGCGAAAACAATATATATATCTATATATATCTATATATATTGTGACAGGGTTATTGACTCCGTGTATGTTAGTAGGAGATGGCAGTATGCATGCTTTCCAGTAGACGACGGGTTAACCCAGCTTATTAAGCAGTCCACAGGTGAATCAAATTAAACTAGTTCACCTGCTTTAAAACAGGAAGAGGAAATGCCTCTGGGGCGGCAGTCTCTCTCAGGCACAGAGAGAAGACAGAGGAGTGTTGACAAACAGACACAAGCTGCTCGGATTGATCCTGTCCCAAGGGGGGAATAAAGCTCCCAGGTAAGGAGCCAACTGGTATTGTTGAACATTGTTGGGCTGGACTAGGTTAGCTAGCCAGCCAGGTAGATAGCTTGCACTTTTGTTTAGTCAGTGCCCCGATCGGGGTTAGGTTTTTGTTTACGTATTTAATTTAAAGGGACAGAGTACCCATTGTTTTAGTTACCCTTTTTGGACAAATAAATCCACAAGCACTATTTTACCAAAAAAGTCGTGTTGTCTCCCCACGGCCATCCTGCCACACTATATATATATATATATATATATATATATATATATATATATATATATAACAGATATAATATTAACGGTATTTAATGTGTGTGTGTGTGTGTGTGTGTCAGAATGTGAGTAAACTGTGTTTTATAATGAGGGGGTTGTGAGTGCGTGAGTCATAATGAATAATAATGAAGTGAGTGATAATTAAGGAAAGAGGTGCCACTCACTTTCAAATAGAATTGATGATAAGAATGTAGGAATGCAATTATGATAATAGAGGAAGGAGGTGTAACACAAAAAATATTGTACAGTACAGTTTATCTTTTAATTGCTAGGAAAATGGTTCTGTTAAAAACAATAAGCCATCTAACCAATAAAAGTGCTATGGCAGTACTGCACAGTACAGAAAACATACAGTACAGTATTCAAAATACTTTACAGTATAGTTACCGTTGCTGTCCTCTTGACTTTTTTGGTCTTACCGTGGGCATGATAGCTCACGGTGGCTACTGGTACAACGAAGCCTGAAGTACTTAACTAGCGTTGAATATCTGCAATTCGTTGTCCTCTCGTGTACATCTCCTTTATTCTCATGTTGAGATCCTTAGAAATCTTTTTAACAAGCATCGCTGCATGTCAAAAGAAATACAAGCACAAGAATGTATATTCGATGTTTAGTCGATGTGTTCAATGTGCAGTGAATCCACAAAATGGATTGTGTATTTATACTTTAATGACTCACATTAGAGTACGCCCACTTTTAACACCTGCACCTCGTCGCAATGCATAAAAGGTGACACACATTGCATAGCCTCACACTCGATGATCTGTATCTGGGCTTGCCCTTGTCCAGATACTGCATTGTGCCATCTGCTTCCATGGATCAACCACGATTCTACGGACGCAAGAGCCAACTCTCTTGTGCTGTGCCTATCGTGCAGAAAAAGCGAAAGGTGGCAGCCGTTTCCAAGCCAAGGCCAAAATGAAAGGCTAAGGCTAATAAAGAAAACCTTCTGACGACTCCAAAGGCTAAGGCTTTTAAGAAGCCTTATTATGTCAAGAAGAAATTCGGTGATGTACACTCAAAGCAAAACAAATGGTCACCTTCTCCATCAGCCCTCGCCACCGCTGCCGCTTCTCTCCCGGAAACCCAGAGGACACCTCCTCCATCACTCCTCGACGACGCTGCCGCTTCTCTCCCGGAAATCCACAGGCTCCTTCTCCATCACTCCTCGACAACTCTGTCACTTCTCTTCCGGAAATACACAGGACACCTTCTCCATCACTCCTCGACGCAGCTGCCGCTTCTCTTCAGGGAACCCCCATCTCATTCTCTTCAGCGCCCATCCACTCAGAAGTCCACAGCACCCCATGCACAAGATCCAGCTCTTTAGACCGCATGCTGAATGGGTTGTGTCGATATCCCTGGGAACTCTATGCTGCTAAAGATAGATCTTCTTTTAAAGACCATGCTAAATATGGATCAACGGATGGAGAAGATGGATCAACGGATGGAGAAGATGGATAAGCGCATGGAGAAGATAGAGACTGACATAGCGGGGATACATAATTTGCTTGGAGTTCATGCCCCTGTATCTCGGACACCGGAGCAGGAGGGTGGCATGGATTGGATGAATGGGACCTTCAACCTTCCTTCACCAAGCGCACCCCCTCCATCAGAAGAATATGTGTTCATGTATGCCGTTGACGAAGGTGACATGACAACCCCGTCAAGACCACGCCAGGAGACAACACTGACAAGGCGACCAAGACAGGAGGAAAGCATCCTCCCAGACAACCTACCCTCGCCCGCTGCCACAAGCACACCCGCTCCCAGAAGAACATCCACTCCCAGAATCCAACCCACATAAGCTTGCATTGAGACGGTGCCCGACATCATCCTGCGCGAGCTGCCCCAGCCACTCAGGGAGAAGTATAGGTTTTCAAGTGCTGGTATACCCCATAGGCATGCCATGTTAATTTTCAAGCACCACGTGCCCTACCCAGTGTACTGCGGGTGGGCCCACAATGTAAACTACAAAGGGAATCGTGATAAAAAGGCTCTGCCTGAAAATTTAAAAAAGACTATTGTGGAGGAATTGCGGCGCTATTTTACAATTACCGATCCTTTAATGAAAATCGTCAGAGACTCCATTAATGGCATTTTGCGGCATACAAGGCATCGGCCCTGGAAGGACGATCTGCTGGGGATCAAATTCACTGCGTGATTGGTCGTCTGTTAAAATGTTGATTCATTTCTGACTTGTTCATTGTTTTATATTGTATTCTAATATGTTTTTGCTTACAGTTCACCAGAAATGTTTTTTTACTTACAGTACTCCACCAATAAAAATAATGTTGATTGTTGTATTGTATTCATACTGTCAATGTTTTTAGTTACAGGACACCATTAATGTTTTTTTCTTACTGCACCCACCAATAAAAAACATTGCTGCTTATTTTAAATATACCTGTATGTTTTTACTTACTGGACACCATTAATGTTTTTTTACTTACTGCACCCACCAGTAAAAATGTAGTGTACTGTACTATACAGTTTCATGAGGCATACTGTACAGTACTGTACTGTACAGTATACTGTAGGCATGTGCATTACAGTACATCAAAACAGTATTAAAATGCATTATCGGCATTACTATTATTATTAGAACACACATAATGTACTGTAATACATGTACAGAATAAATGCATACTTTTTTTTGGGGGGGGTTTATTATACAGTGCAGTATGTAAAAAAGTATTATATACTTTATGAAAAAAACAGCATACTGTTTCAGGTTTTCTATAAAGCTCACAGTTATTCTATCCTAATCAATAAAAATGGCACTGATTCAGATTCAGCAGTGTGCAAGCATCGTTACAAAAAGCGGTATTATCCATCGAAATCCCTCCATTTGCCGTTCTCAGCCTGATGACAAAGTTTCTTTTCTGAGGAAGAAAAATAAAAGTATTACTGTAATGGTTAGTTCAAATTAATCAGTCCCCTAAAGAAGTTCCAACAGTCAGTCCCCGCAGTCACCTCGGATAGTCCCAACAATAATTTTCTCAGGTGGGCGTCTCTTGTTCACATACTGTACACGCATGCGCCTACAGTAGATGTGATGAGACGCATATGCGTTTCAACAAGGTTCCAATGCGCATGCGCCTAGCTGTCCACCAATTGTTCAGTATCTACTGTAGAAGCTGCTACATTTTGGCGAATTGTGACTAAAAGAATAGAACTACTGTAAATAACTATAAGCAAAGCGATTAATTACAGGAGAATCGCTTTAATGTGCATTGATATTGATATGGTAAAAAAGAATTACTGTAAATACTGTACGGCAGCTGTACCCACCATAGACGTTGCCAATCGTTGGTGCCGAGCCACTGCCAGTCCCGTTGTCTATAATACACATGTAGGTGACAGGTGACAGCGGGCCCGCTACACCTGTAGTTGACAGCTCATGAAGCTGGAAATCGTTTTGGTACATGCAAGCTTGCTGGTATCTGTACGTGAAATCCGGCAAAGGCAGCAGGTATCCAGGCGGGGACAGATAGTAAGGGTTGCCGGTCAGCAGGTTTTCACTGACGGTCGGACCGTTATTGGAAGCCGGTGCTGGCGCTGGCGCATTGCTTGCCTGGGGCTGACGATTCTTAGTTGGTTTTATCATGACCTTTCGCCTTTTGAAGTCTCCATGATCAAAGAGAAAAAAACGAATGGCGCACAGCCAGGGAGCCAGGTGTGTAGCAAAAAGTTACCTTTAATCAGTGCATGGTAAGGACAAATTCACCCCTTGGGGGACAAAGCAGGAACCTCCTACGCGTTTCGGACCAACGGGTCCTTTATCAAGGAGTCTGGGGTATGCAGAGATGGGGCGTCTTATATACCCGGTATTAATCAGGGTCAATTTACAAAAGCTGTAAAAAATCACGCCGCATGCCCAGTGCGCATACGCGTGATGTCACCCGCGATGTCGATTCACCGTCCCTAAGGATTGTGGGTATGGACCGCCCCCTGATGTCGTCCGCGCATGCCAATCCTAAGGCATGAAGCCAAGAAGTCCTAACTCGTCTCTGCCCTCACTTACGCCCACAGTGACATCACCGCGGGTCTCTAATAGGTCGAGGCACCCCGCTACACCACCAATGAGTGTGATGGGTAGACGGTGTAGTCCCAATGTGAAAAGGTACCCGGGCGCTATCTCTGTAAGGCTTGTTACAAGTGTGGAGGTGTAGAAAAAAAGGGGGGGTAAGATACTGCCTGTAAATATTGTTCGTTTGATGTCCTCCTGTGACTCGGAACCCCAGCAGGATCTATCCAGGACCCTTATTGGCAATGAATACAGAAAAGAATGGGGGAGCACAGTTATAGGAAACGGGCAGTGTAAAATCTCTAGTGATCGATACGGATAGCGTGGTTAGCACATCTATTACAATGATGGTTCACGAATCAAAGGTATACATACAATAATGTGTATGTGTGGGTGGAAGAATAAAAGAATATATAACTTACACGGCCTTGTGTAAGTTTAGTCACATCAAGGTTTCTTTGGGTTTCCCGTCTCCTCGGAATGGTAAGTTCTTCTACGATTTGGGATCCTCTTCTTGGTGTGTATTCAGCTTTCTTCGTTCATTTGGTATGCCCCTCCAGGGGGATTTCCTCTCATGTAAACAAAAAGAGGGTAAGGTTAAGTAACATGCACATAAGCGACAATGTGGGGAAGGATAGTGAAGTATTAGACCATTAAATGATATAATCAACCACTCACACGGGCTAATGTGAGTCTTCTCCTATATTGGTATCTTGTTGTTGCCCGTTAGGGGTAACTATCAAATGGTAGCTGATGGTAATGAGGGGGGGGGAAATAACACAATACTCACACGGGCCAGTGTGAGTGCACACTCCTAGTGGTTTCTTGAAACTTTAGTTCTTGGTCTTTTAGGAGCCCCTAAAGCTGATGATGGGGTGAACACTGATAAAAGACACTATAGTGACAGGGTAAAAACTTTTATTTAAATAAAAACATGATAATAAAACAGAAACCAAAGGCTTCTAAGGGAAATAAAAAGCAAGGGGAGTAGTGTGGTGTATAGTGGTAGGGGGTCTCTCCTTCCGTGTCCGGATGGGGAGCTACGACTGCACCTCTGCCTCCTCTGAGATATGCTAAAAAATGTCCCAATTGAAGAAAAGAGTGTAGTCCCAATAACAGAGACACCGCGCGTGAATACCCGTGGACCCAAAAGAAGGCAAAGTACAAAAAATTGAGCAGGTCTCCCCCTCTCTCTCTCTGGAAGATTTTTTCTATTCCCTGTACTTTTAACTCCCTGATGTTGCCTTTGGGGCAATTAGAAAAATGTTTCGAGACTGGGTGAGATGTATCTCCTTTTTTGATTAGTCTAACATGTTCAAGTATCCTATTCTTGAGGGGTCTGATAGTCCTTCCTACGTAATTGATTCCACACCCACAAGTAAGGAGGTAAATCACAAATTGAGTATCACAATTTATAAACGATTTTATCGGAAATTCCTGAGCGGACATACAACCCCTAAACTGTTGGGAGGGAATCATAAACTGGCAAAACTTAAATCCTCCACATTTGTAAGAACCCTTGGTCACAAATTTTCTGACATATGGAGGTGAAGACGCAACATAACTCGGTGATACATAAGTTGCAACAGTTTTGGCTTTGCGGTAAACAAAACGAGGGCCCTTCTTTACACAGTCCTTTAGACTCCCATCCATTAGGAGGATGTTCCAATGTTTACGAATTATGTTCTGAATGCCCTGACTACATTTATTATATTGCGTAATCATAAGGGGAACCTCCTCTTTTGTGATATCTTTACCTTTTTTATTGTCACTGGATGTCACTGAATCCTTGGGTGAATCACCCTGTCTGCTCTTCAACAAATCCTCTCTGTTAATTAAGGCAACCTCTTGGCAAGTTTTTGTTAAATGCTTCATGTTATACCCCTCTGATGGAAACGATGGCACAACTCCTCAGACTGACGAGAAAAGCCCTCCTACGTGGAGCAGTTCCTCCTCAGTCTGAGGAATTGGCCCTTGGGGATACCCCTAATGACTGCAGGTGGGTGACAGCTGTCCGCTCTTAATAGCATGTTCCTTGAATTGGGTTTTCTAAATGTCTCCGTTTGGATTTGGCCTTTGATGTCAATAAACAATCGGAGGTCCAGATAGTCAATGTGTTGTGTGTTGAGATTGTGAGTAAAAACTAAATTAAAGTGATTAGAGTTAATATATAGAAAAAAATTGTGCAATGTGTCTAAATCCCCTTCCCAAATCATAATCAGGTCATCGATGAACCTTCTATAAAACGTGATATATTTCCGAAAAGGATTTGTGCTTGTGAAGATAAAAAGTGATTCCCACCACCCCATAAACAGATTCGCGTGCACCGGTGCAAAGCTCGTGCCCATTGCCGTACCCCGTTGTTGTAAATAAAATGTGCGGTCAAATAAGAAGTAATTGTGCGTTAATAAGAATTTTATGGCATCCAAAATGAATGCTGTATGGAATTGATTGCTTTCTGGACCCCCGATGAAATAGTTTACCGCTGCCACCCCCTGGTCATGTCTAATAACTGAATAGAGGGACGAGATGTCCATGGTTACCCAGATAGATTGTGGGCTCCATTTAACATTTCTTAATTTGGTAATGAGGTCCCCTGAATCCAACAGAAAGGAGGGTAGGTTCCTGACAAAGGATTGCAAAAATTGATCAATATATTGATAAGCCATCTCCCAAAGATCCAATAGACGAGATGATTGGTCTCCCCGGGGGGTCGACCAATGTCTTATGGACCTTTGGGAGATGGTAAAAAACTGGTATAGTCGGGTTTGGATTCCACAAGAATGCGCTTTCAACTTTACTCAACACTTGTGTGATTACCCCCAATTCAAGCAATTCCTTAAAGGACTCCAAAAAACTTGCTGTGGGGTCACCTGGTAGTGCAGAGTAGGTGGTGGCATCCCCAAGTTGCCGATAGGCCTCCTTGAGGTAGCCAGCCCTACTCTGCACTACCACTGCTCCTCCCTTATCAGCATTCTTTATTACAATTTTTGAATTCTTCTGCAATTAAAAAAGTGCCTGTTTCTCCTCAGAATTAAGGTTATGCCTTGCTACATTAGAAAGGGAGAATCCCTCTGCCATAATACGCAAGTCTCTAATGACCAAATTCTCGAACGTAGTCAAGAATGGGCCCTTAGAGAATTGTGGATAAAACACTGAACCTTTTTTGAGGTTAGACCTCCAAATACTAAAATCTGAGATAACAGTTTGCTCAGATGAGTCATCATTGTCCTCCAATAATTCCTCAAGGTCCAATATGTCTTGAAGATCACATGCATCTCTAAATGATGAGGTTGATGCAGCTAAGGCACCTTCTGGCGTGCCTGGATAAATGGGGTGTGGTGTAGGTGGAACTCCAGGTGTATTAACACTATCCACAGTGTCCAGTGGCCTGTTCTCTCTTTGATCCAAAAATTGTGTACGTTATTGGAAGAATGATTTTAAAGTTAGTTTCCTCACAAATTTGTGGACATCTATAGCGGTGTTAAACAGGTCAAAGTCCATGGTTGGGGCGTATTTAAGCCCCTTTACCATCTCCCAAAGGTCCATAAGACATTGGTCGACCCCCCGGGGAGAACAATCATCTCGTCTATTGGATATTTGGGAGATGGCTTATCAAAATATATTGATCAATTTTTGCAATCCTTTGTCAGGAACCTACCCTCCTTTCTGTTGGATTCAGGGGACCTCATTACCAAATTAAGAAATGTTAAATGGAGCCCACAATCTATCTGGGTAACGAAAGGCCAAATCCAAACGGAGACATTTAGAAAACCCAATTCAAGGAACATGCTATTAAGAGCGGACAGCTGTCACCCACCTGCAGTCATTAGGGGTATCCCCAAGGGCCAATTCCTCAGACTGAGGATGAACTGCTCCACGGAGGAGGGCTTTTCTCGTCAGTCTGAGGAGTTGTGCCATCGTTTCCATCAGAGGGGGTATAACATGAAGCATTTAACAAAAACTTGCCAAGAGGTTGCATTAATTAACAGAGAGGATTTGTTGAAGAGCAGACAGGGTGATTCACCCAAGGATTCAGTGACATCCAGTGACAATAAAAAAGGTAAAGATATCACAAAAGAGGAGGTTCCCCTTATGATTACGCAATATAATAAATGCAGTCAGGGCATTCAGAACATAATTAGTAAACATGGAACATCCTCCTAATGGATGGGAGTCTAAAGGACTGTGTAAAGAAGGGCCCTCGTTTTGTTTACCGCAAAGCCAAAACTGTTGCAACTTATGTATCACCGAGTTATGTTGCGTCTTCACCTCCATATGTCAGAAAATTTGTGACCAAGGGTTCTTACAAATGTGGAGGATGTAAGTTTTGCCAGTTTATGATTCCCTCCCAACAGTTTAGGGGTTGTATGTCCGCTAAGGAATTTCCGATAAAATCGTTTATAAATTGTGATACTCAATTTGTGATTTACCTCCTTACTTGTGGGTGTGGAATCAATTACGTAGGAAGGACTATCAGACCCCTCAAGAATAGGATACTTGAACATGTTAGACTAATCAAAAAAGGAGATACATCTCACCCAGTCTCGAAACATTTTTCTAATTGCCCCAAAGGCAACATCAGGGAGTTAAAAGTACAGGGAATAGAAAAAATCTTCCTGAGAGAGAGAGGGGGAGACTTGCTCAATTTTTTGGACCGCAGGGAGGCCTACTGGATTTTCATGCTCCAGACCAGAGCACCCTGCGGTCTAAATGTTGAATGGAACTTTGGCCATTTTTTTAAATAAAAAAGGCATTTTTAAAAACTGTAGAAAGATCTAAAATTTTAAATCTAGAATTCTATACTCTGCCATGACACTGTTATTCTGAAATGACATTTACTGTAATTAATACTATTGGGATAGTTGTATTAGATCATGATAATTTGTTAGAGCATCTATGATTCATAGAGTATGTGATATCTGCCATCACCAGAAAATTGAAAATAAATGTTAGTATTCGCGGCATCTGCCATCACCGTAAACCATAGTTGCCCTAAGTATAATCAATAATTATGATTAAACTTAATAATTATCATCACTATAGGAATTAAGTTTAATATTTATGTTTATGACGTAACAAGATAGTTGATTCTCCCTCCCCTTTGGAGGCAAATGAAAAAAGACTTAGCATAAAAGGTCTTTATGATTACATCATTTTGTTTTTAACGTATTTTAGAGCATTTTTGTGTATATAGATGTTGTGTATTTTGATATGACATCTTATATTGATGTGAATGTATTGTTCATGCTTTTGATTTTGTATGTCTTTTTGCATGTGGGAAATGCAGAGAGGAGGTGTACGCTTCACAATAGGAGCATATAAGTATTTGCTCTTATGTATAGGTTGCTTGTTATCTTATTGAAGTTAGGTCTTTTCATTTTTGTACTTTGCCTTCTTTTGGGTCCACGGGTATTCACGCGCGGTGTCTCTGTTATTGGGACTACACCGTCTACCCATCACACTCATTGGTGGTGTAGCGGGGTGCCTCGACCTATCAGAGACCCGCGGTGACGTCACTGTGGGCGTAAGTGAGGGCAGAGACGAGTTAGGACTTCTTGGCTTCATGCCTTAGGATTGGCATGCGCGGACGACATCAGGGGGCGGTCCATACCCACAATCTTTAGGGACGGTGAATCGACGCCGCGGGTGACGTCATGCGCATGCGCACTAGGCATGCGGCGCGATTTTTTACAGCTTTTGTAAATTGACCCTGATTAATACCGGGTATATAAGACGCCCCATCTCTGCAAACCCCAGACTCCTTGATAAAGGACCCGTTGGTCCGAAACGCATAGGAGGTTCCTGCTTTGTCCCCCAAGGGGTGAATTTGCCCTTAGCATGCACTGATTAAAGGTAACTTTTTGCTACACACCTGGCTCCCTGGCTGTGCGCCATTCGTTTTTTTCTGTTTGCTGTACCTGGACTCTGGACTCTGGTTTCCCTGTGGCTGGCACGCCAGCAACCATCCCTGGAGATGACGTGAGTGGGTTTTTGTATTCTAGACGGTTATGGTTAAGTTTTGACTATTGTCATTTGGTAACTTACAAGTCTTGATTTACCCACTCCCACTGGTATCTCCAGGGTTAGTGCCTTATTGCCTTATTTGGATGAAATTACCTGGGGTTTGATCGCCCTCAATCTTTCTATCTGTCTAGCTTCCATGATCAAAGATACTGGAAAATTCTGGCGCAACACACCAATACCCTCCTCTAACCCCGGGTGCGGGATCAATACGAAAAAAAACACGGATCGATACATAACTTTTTTCTTATTGCACGCTTCCACACACGAGCATCTGGTGAAAATTTGTAAAAGTCATAATTGTCGATTAAATATTGATAAATTTGACCAGCTGTGGCCATCTTATGATCTGTTGCATTAATTGCAGCCCATATTAAATAAGCGTACGTTATGTCGGGTTTTTTGAACACGGACTGCAGTGGTGCACTCATCTCTGAACTCTCAGGACAATAGAACACCAGACACTGCGCATTTAGTTTTTAATATGAAAAGCCTAAATTGATACATTATTGTAACTTCTTCAGTACCAAGGTCAATTCACAATGGACCACTGTTTTTAAACACCTGCAAGTCGACACATTACTGAAGCACATGTACTGTAGTGAACACATTAAAATTCATTACAATTCATGAATATCTGCCACCTGGCAGATACGCGAAGAATTGCAACAAATTAAATCCGAACCATTATTATTAAACAGATCAAGCGCGGGTGACGCCGGCATGAATGCGACATGAATGCTGCAAGAACGCCACATGAACGCGGTGAAGCGCGTGGCATTCGGAAAAAGTCACCGAAAAATATCCGAGAAGTTTTAAAATAATAGGGGCCGTGGCTGTAAGACACACTGGCCTGAGGCTGTTGTTACAATCTCAGAACATACTTTATATGATGGTTAAGACCCTTTCAGAAAACATGAATAATTTTTTGAGTTTAGGATTCCGTCAGCAATCTCAGGATACATACTGTAAATAGGGTTTGTGCAGAGTTAAGTAGGGAGCTCCAAACTTTGAGCCTTATTCATTAACATTCAATAGTGCTGTTTGCAGCAGAACCTGATATTTAAATCTTTTACAGTATCACACTTTAATGAATTAGGCCCTTTTCCCCACATACTAAACAGTATATGGTACCTCTACAGCAGACAGATGGAAATGCCGTAATGGATTAACACTATCCTTAAACCAAAAGAAAAAAGAAAATTAAGATTTATAAAGCATACCAAAAGAATACGGAATTTAATATTTGATTGAATATAATAAAATCATTGCAAAAAAGACAGTGGTAGGTACCGTATTTAGGACCTGTAAACTAGGCACCAGAGAAGTGTTCCTATTAGTGTTCTCTTTCCTCATAAACTGTGATTCAAATAATTAGGGAATAAAATATTTTTCCTGTTTAAAATCAAGTTTCAGGGAGCATGATAAGAAGAACAATAATTTATACAAGACTAGAGAAAGTATTGCAAGGAAAATGGGGTACTTTAACATGATACATTATACTGCACAAAAAGCAACCGGAAAAATGTAGCTGCATAAAACCCACTATTGAATATATGTGTATATGAAAGGATAGACAATAATGATAGATAATAATGATCCAAACATAACTGCAGTTGTGCACATGGGACTATGTTAGTATCATCAATCCACATTATGCACAGTCTCCTGCTTGCATTAAACATTAGGACTAAAAGTGTAGCTTGTAAAGCCAGAAGGTTTGTCTTGTTTAAATGATGGTAAATCAATGAATGTGAAAATAAATGAGAGTCTGCTAGTTAAGAAAACAATGATATATGAAAACTTCAATGTAATTTTTAACAACAAATATCCTCAACAGTAAAACTTGTAACTTTCTTTTTAAAGGAAAACTTTGTAAGGCTTTTAGGCCCATATTTACAAAGCAGTGCAATTCCATAAGACACCTTACAGTCCATTCAAGTGAATTAGCTTTAAGGTGCCTTTTGGCGTCTGAAGTACCACTTAGTAAATATGGGATTACATATTTTATTGTATAATGGACCAAATTTCTCTAGCACATACATCTGCTCTACAAATATTTCAGTGGACAGAAAAAAGCATGTATTAAAGGACTCAAAATGTGAAGAAATATGAGAGTTACATAAATATTTATTTAAGGGAAAAAAATCACTTAAGTGCCCGTGCCGGATTTTGCTGCCAGTTCAGGTTTTCCAGACTGCCTGCCCTTTCTGCTCAAACTAGCCATTTTGTGTACTGGCAGCCTGCTATATAAGGCTGCAGTTCCTGGTGGGAGCCGCTGAGCAAAGGTCTGTTTGCTGCAGCTCTGTTTACCCTTTTGCCTATTTAGAATCCCTGTTGCTGACCCTGGACCGTGACCCTGACCTCACTGGCTTCCTCCTGACCTGACCTTTTCCTGTCGCCTGGACTCTGCACCACTGCCGCCAGTCCTGACCTCTGCCTGTTTACCGACCATGAATACTCTTACAGGACTCTGGTCGGTTATTCTGCATTCCTACCTCAGCCCTGTGGGTCCGCTTCCTGATTCGAGACGAGCATCATCACAGAACTGCAATCTTCACTAAAAAGTTGACATACACTTTTAAATATTACTTTGACAATGTTTAATTCTGTTGAACTCTATAGCCTTTTCCAGAGACTGTTGATGTTTGTCCTTGGTTTCATTAGAACTTTGTACAGCTCGTGAAGGACTGTAATGTAAACCACCCGGTCCCCCACTTTGGTATAACCGCCTTATAGCACTTTCTCTGGGTCCCTTGGGATGACAGGCTGTAATGGGAAACTCTCTCTGCCCTCCACTTTGGCACAAAATGCCCTTGGGTCTCCTATGATAATGGGCTATAAGAGGAAATTATCTGTGTCTCCCACCTTCAACCACCCCCTCAATCTTCCTCTCAAGGTCTCCTGTGATAACAGACTGGAATGAGAAACTATCTCTGCCCCCCCTTTGGTACAACCCCCTTCTCTAACTCCCTCAAGTCCCCTGTGATAAGGAGCTATAAAAGGAAACCATCTCTGACCATCACTTTGCAACAGACCCCCTACATCACCTCATTGGTGACCTGCGACATGCAACTGTCTGGTTGGTAGTGATGAATTGTATCGCCCCCACTTCTGTACAACATCTGTCAGTCACTCTTCCCTGTTCCCCAGTGTGCATCAACACCTGAAATTGTTCAGCGGGTTCCTGAGCTTGTTGGGTCACAGCATTCTCATATTGTCAATGATATTTACAAGATCAGTACCTAGCAACACATTATCAGGAATATCATCAAAAACTCCCACCTCCCACAGACCCTGCCCTGTACTCCAATTCAAGTATACCTTTGCCAAAGGCAAAACATTGTGGCTCCCTCCTGCCACCCAATATGCAGAGTCCTACCAGGATTAATTTCCTCAGGTCGCACCAATCCTTGCACACCAGTGTAAATGTAGCACCTGAGTTTCTCAGTCCTTGGGTGAGTTTCTGACCCAGATACCACACAGTCACCTAGGCCCACACAGTCACCTAGGCCCACTCCTTAAGGACGATCTCCTTGAGAGGTAGTTGCAAGCTTCTTCTTTTCTGGGCAGGCAGTACAGATATGGCCCAGCTGTTTGCAGGCAAAACACAAGCAGGTATCCCCCTGTCCCCGTGAACCAACCACTTCCCCAAAAGAAGCCTCAGTAGATGTATCAGGAAGAGGTTGTGGTGTTTTTCAGGATTTACCCCCCTTCCATCCGGTGACCCCCTTGTTAACCTCTAGATTCCTGAAACCCATGTAGGCTAGCCTCTGTAGCTGACTTAAGACCTCGGTCCTTCACCCACTTTCTGACTTCAGGTGGGCACAGGGATAAAAATTGCTAATGAACTACAGTATGAGTTCCAATAACCCTGTAACTATTCATATTTCTATTTGAGTGGACCATCAGTGATAGCCCCCAATTAAGCCCTTTTTGTAGATTATTACAGACACAGGAAGGGTCTTGACTTGTCATAAAACAATTATTGTATTTTTAACACAATTTCTACGCAACGTTAACCCCTGAAGTACCAAATTGATTAAAATTCTTAATATATCATGACATTATCATGACAATGTCATACAGTATGTATACAGTAGCATGGCAGAAAAGCCTAATACAAGTACTTAAACTAGGTACTTCTAAACAGGTCTTCAGTTATTTTCAATTAATTGCTGGATGAACGCCATCCCAGTGACCTTCCAGGTACTGTGGTTGCAATTGTCCAAATTGGGGGAGCGCTCTCAGATCTCGTTGTGGATATAGAAGATAAAAGAAAACAAATAATGGTGTAGCCAGTAGGAAAAAATGTGAATAATAAAAAAATATATTGGTCCCACTCACAAGGTTAGGATGGTAATAAAGGCAGATCAGAAATACATCTCTCCCTGATAAGAGCACTGTGGCCATTCCACTTCTATGTTGTCAGTCTTGTATGTCATATGGGACAAGGATCCAGCATTCACTCAAAGGAATAAAAGAAACTCACGGTGGTGCAGTATGTCACAATCAGTGTATATTGTACAGACACAAGATATATAAGTTTCACTCACATTTTCAATATATATAACATTCGATTGAGAATACTTGAAGAACCCCGGAGATCACTGTCACTCTGCCATTCTCTGCCCGCCTCCGTCTCCCCCTGTGATTATCACTTCCTGTGATGTCAGCAATTCTGTCGGATGAGGTGTTTACGGTCACTCGGCTGCCAGCAAGATGATCTCAGGACCTCTAAAGACAGGATTCAACGCGTTTTGCCGAGTCTTTCTCAAGAATGATGTCTACTGCTATTTCTAGCTCTTCTTTATAGCACAATACCTATCTCCCAATCACTTAATCAATTTAATTTTAATTTAATCCAGGCAGTGATGGATGACTAATACATGTTTACGATTTCATATTATGCTGTTCAATACATAACGGCTAATCCAAAGAAACGCGTAGGAAGTGTGATTTTTGTCCCCAAGGGGGTGAAGATGTTATCAGCTATGCACTGAATTAAAGGTATTTATTTTACTCCACCTGGCTCCCTGGCTGTGCGCCATTTGTTCTTTTCTTGCTGCTATAGTGTAATACTGACATAAATATCTGTGTACAATACAATGTAATATCCAATTAATACATAATAAAAACTATATTTATTAAAGACTATTATTATAGACATTTAAATCATTAAAAACATATTATTTAAAAATAATGGTGCAAGATAAGAATATCAAAAAAATTGAAAAGAGGGAAACACATATTAAAAAACCCTAAATGGTAAAAATATCATAATTAGTTAAAAAAACATTACACTTATCAAATATAAACTATTCAAATATAAGCTATTAATATTCAAAGACAACACAAATGTAGAAGGATGTCACCGGTGAGATATATATCACACAAATAAAATCTACACAAGGAGGGGGATACTGGGGTTGCAAGCTTCTCTTCTCTATGTTGCTCCAATACATTTTATGATTTCATCCTCCTATATTATTGTTGTTTGTCATCTTGGTCTTTTGATATCCCTTGGTATCCATTTGTGTACAAGCTTTGTGCAATTATGATCATTTCTTCTTGCTATATGCCCGGCCCATTGCCATTTTTATTTCTAAATAATCTTCGCATTTTGGGTCCAAGCTTCACATTCATATGTGAGCACATGCAGTGTTTATGCTTGTTGAACTCTTTTCTCTTGAGACACAGAGGAAGGTTCCGTTGAAACACTGTCTTTTTTCTTCCAAATGTGCTCCATCTCATTCTCCTGTTGATTTGGTAAGGTTGCCATCTGTTGATACTTGCTGACCAAGGTGTATATCGTTTTTACTTCTAGTCACTTCTACTTCTATTCCACTTATTTTGATCTTTGTAGCACTTACACATTTGTTGAGCATTACTTTAGTCCTGTTAAGGTTCATATGGAGGTCAACCTTCATACTTGCTTCTTTGAGTTCTCTGATTTGTTGCTGAAGGTTTTCTTGACTTCAGGCAAAAATAAAATACCAATGTAAAGTGCAAATCATAGGTTGTCTCTGGGGTTCCTCTCCCACTCATTGATAGACTTTCCTGCTGTTACCATGGCCATGTCAATGATCTCAAGAACCATCACTACCACTTAATCTTCCCAACCTCTATCCTCTCCCAGTTTAATGTATATATATATATATATATATGCAAATATAGCTGTATGCTCATCTGCATGTCTTAGGCAGGTCTGCAACCCCGCCTTTCCCCATTATCACCCAGCATACAGCACTTCCACTGCAGCAAGGGATTCTGGGAAATGACATGCAAATGAGCACACAGTGTCACTTTTTGCCTCAATAACCATTTTTAACATGGTTCCCTATAGGCTTAAGCTTGCTGCATGGTCACAGCTTTGAGCACAGCCAGGGTTAAGGTGCATACCCAGAAAACCGCATACCCAGAAAACCACCCACAGACAGCTATTTCGACCTTGATGGGTCTCATCAGTGTGGGGTTGATTTTACTGGGAATGCAAGAGAGGCTTATGAGATAGGCCAAACCATAATGCTGAGTTAAGTTATGGTGAGTAAAAAAAGTGACAAAAACCCTCCACAGGAAAGCAAATATGCAAATATAGCTGTATGCTCATCTGCATGTCTTAGGCAGGTCTGCAACCCCGCCTTTCCCCATTATCACCCAGCATACAGCACTTCCACTGCAGCAAGGGATTCTGGGAAATTACATGCAAATGAGCACACAGTGTCACTTTTTGCCTCAATAACCATTTTTAACATGGTTCCCTATAGGCTTAAGCTTGCTGCATGGTCACAGCTTAGAGCACAGCCAGGGTTAAGGTGCATACCCAGAAAACCACCCACAGACAGCTTTTTTGTTTTGAAAATTCTTTTATTATGCAGCGAATCTTTACAACAAGATTATAACAGTACATAAATCATTTTCCAAACGAAAAAAAACCGCGACGTTAACAACGGCGCAGTGCATATCCCACACAACTCACATACATTTTTATTAATGGTTTCCCCAAAAGTAAAAAAACTGTGACGAACACGGCGGTGCAGTACATTTATACGTATGCACCGCACCACAGACATGACATATCATACACACATTATCTCTAACTTTATTGCACAGAAAAACTTTTGGGGCGGGGAAGTAAGGGGAGGGTGGGGAGGGGGGTGTTTAGTCCTCCTCCTCAGGGCCGTCAAAGATGGAATAGTCCTTGAGCAGGCTGTGGAGCAGCCTGCGACAGTCCTGTACCGACATCCTCTTCCTCCCCTTGATCAAACGTTCCCTGGCGAATAGTAAAACGTCCTTGAAACAGCACATTAGACGCCAACCGGCTTCGATTGCATTCTCTGTGTGTGTTCCTGTGAAAAGTCCGTGGAACACCGAGTAGTACGTGACGCACTTCCTCGGTATATAATCCTTAAAATCAGTGTCCAGCGCGCGCAGCAAGGCCTGCGCAAAGGGGCAGTTCCAGAAGAGGTGTATGATGCTTTCCTCCACTGGGTTGCACCTGGGGCAGTGCCTCACGAGGCTGAGTTTACTCTGGTACTTGTCCGCATTCACAGGGAGTCCCCCGTGTATGGCCTGCCAAGCAATGTCTTTGTGTTTATTCATTAGTCTTTTCGATGCCACATTCCTCCACACCGTTCCAAAGGTGTTGGGGTGGAGACCTGGGACCGATTCCATGATGTCTTTAGCCCTGATCATTTTGTAGATGACCTTGGGCTTCCACAGGTCTGGTTTTACTCCCTCCAGATTGTTCTGCCTCACAAACTTCTTCACGTCCTTGTAGAACCAGGGCGTGCGCCAGCTGTAAGGGATGGAGCTGTCCCACTTGTCCCACCCCAGTGCTCTCCAGAGCGGCAGGAGTAGGAGGCGGGACATGGAGTAGCCAGAGGAGTCTTTGTCGCAGTCTCTCAGGGTGATCCGCACGCAGTTGCTTACAAAGAAGGCGCGCAGCATAGTGGGGATGTCAGGGATTCCTCTACCCCCCTTGTGCGGCTCTTTGTACATCACCTCGCGCTTTCCCCTCTCAAACTTGGCCCCCCAGACAAAGCGGAACACTGCCATGGAGATCTCCTGGCAGGTTCTGGTCGAAGGCGGGTATGCCTGGGCCACGTACTGCAGGACAGGGAGGATCTCGTTCAGCAGTACCAGCTTTTTCCCCTCAATGGTGAGGGGTCTGAGGCGCCACAATCCGATCTTCTGCTTCACCTTGTTCAGCCTCTCATTCCAGCTCTTCAGGGCAGCGGCCTCGCTCCCCACACCAAACCAGACTCCAAGGATTTGAATGAGGCCTGCTCTGATGGGGAAGGGGAGGGGGTCGGCAGTCAGGTTCCAAAGCCCAAATAGCTTGGTCTCTGACTTCCCGCAGTTGACTTTTGCTCCTGAAGCTTTCCCGAAATCCTCGCACGTCTGGACCAGCGTCTTCACCGACCGGCTATCTGCGCAGAAGATGGTGACGTCATCCATGTAGAGCGAGCACTTCACTTCGCGTCTCTGGGGTCCTGGCACGACGATCCCTCTGATCTCTGCGTCTCGTCTGATGCACTGGGCGAAGAGCTCTATACAACAGACAAAAAGGAGAGGTGAAAGAGGGCAGCCCTGCCTAACCCCTGAGAGGACAGGGAAGGGGTTAGTCTTCCATCCGTTCACGATCGCCACACTGCAAATGTCAAGGTACATCAGGTTAACGTAAGAACAGAACATCTCCCCCATCCCATACTCACGCAGCACCCTGCCCATGAAATCATGGGAGACACGGTCAAAGGCCTTCTCCTGATCAAGGGTGACCAGGGCCGCGTGTACACGGCGGTCTTTGATGTAGTGGACTGTGTCTCTGATTAGGGCGAGGCTGTCTGCGATCCTGCGTACGGGGATGCCGCACGTCTGGTCTGGGTGGATGATCTGGCTGATGACCTTCTTCAGTCTGTTCGCTAGGACTTTTGCTAGGATCTTGTAGTCCGCATTCAGGAGGGAGATGGGACGCCAGTTCTTGAGGTCGCACCTCTCCCCCTTCCGTTTGTACAAGAGCGTCAGCATTCCTTCCCTCAGCGTTGGGGGTATCCTACCTTCTGCTTCCATTTCCCTGTTAAGCTCGAGCAGGTCCGGGCCGATCAGGTCCCACAGCTTCGTGTATAACTCAGCTGGGATACCATCTCCGCCCGGCGTCCTACCCTTCTTAAAGGATTTGGTTGCAGCGTGGAGCTCCTCCAGCGTCAGGGGGGCGTTCATGGCTGCTTTTCCTGCCGGGTCGATGGTGTTTGTAATCCCTGACAGGAATTTGTCAGCCTGGTCTCGGTCTGATGCTTTTGGGGAGTAGAGGTCTTCATAGAAATCTTTCACGACTCCCATGACTTCCTCCTTCCCCTGCTGCACGTTGCCATCTTTGTCTCGCAGCTCCCTCAGGGGCATGTGGGCAGAGTGGAGTTTCTTGAAGAAGAAGGCATTGCATTTCTCCCCCCTCTCAAGGTTCTCCACCTTGGAACGGAAGATGATTCGTCTGGATTCCTCCTCAAAGTGCTTTTGCAGGCTCTCCTTGGTTTCCTCCAGGTCGTCATCCACAGCGTTTGAGGTCATGCAGGGACTGCAGCTTGCGCTGCAGGCCCTCGAACTCCCCCTTCCTCTCACACGCCAGGCGTCTGCCCTTTGCCTGCAGGAAGCAACGACCTTGATGGGTCTCATCAGTGTGGGGTTGATTTTACTGAGAATGCAAGAGAGGCTTATGGGATAGGCCAAACCATAATACTGAGTTAAGTTATGGTGAGTAAAAAAAGTGACAAAAATCCTCCACAGGAAAGCAAATATGCAAATATAGCTGTATGCTCATCTGCATGTCTTAGGCAGGTCTGCAACCCCACCTTTCCCCATTATCACCCAGCATACAGCACTTCCACTGCAGCAAGGGATTCTGGGAAATGACATGCAAATGAGCACACAGTGTCACTTTTTGCCTCAATAACCATTTTTAACATGGTTCCCTATAGGCTTAAGCTTGCTGCATGGTCACAGCTTTGAGCACAGCCAGGGTTAAGGTGCATACCCAGAAAACCACCCACAGACAGCTGTTTCGACCTTGATGGGTCTCATCAGTGTGGGGTTGATTTTACTGGGAATGCAAGAGAGGCTTATGGGATAGGCCAAACCATAATACTGAGTTAAGTTATGGTGAGTAAAAAAAAGTGACAAAAACCCTCCACAGGAAAGCAAATATGCAAATATAGCTGTATGCTCATCTGCATGTCTTAGGCAGGTCTGCAACCCCGCCTTTCCCCATTATCACCCAGCATACAGCACTTCCACTGCAGCAAGGGATTCTGGGAAATGACATGCAAATGAGCACACAGTGTCACTTTTTGCCTCAATAACCATTTTTAACATGGTTCCCTATAGGCTTAAGCTTGCTGCATGGTCACAGCTTTGAGCACAGCCAGGGTTAAGGTGCATACCCAGAAAACCACCCACAGACAGCTGTTTCGACCTTGATGGGTCTCATCAGTGTGGGGTTGATTTTACTGGGAATATACTATATATATATATATCAAGAATTGTCAGCATTCCTAATGCAAAAGCACATGATGGGTGTGCCCTAATTATATTCTCTTCAATTCAAATTTAGCACATTTTGAGAGTGATCTTAACCGCAACAAATCAAAATTGCAAAGTCTATTGTCTCTGAGTATTAATCAAACATGTTGTAAACTTTTGAATTGAAGCAAACATTTTTGCACATCGAAAAAGGTGAAATTTGCTTAGCCATGAAAAGTTTGCAGATCCCTATTCAGAAGGGGAAACAGAAGATAAAATTAGTTTTTTTCATGTTTCTATAAATTCAATAATTTCTTCTTTTAGCAAAAATCTTAATACCGTAGTTATATCCATGTTTCTCCTAGGGCTAAAAGTTCATTTATGAGAGTATCATGTTCAATATCTTACTGTAGTTTATTGACACATTTTATAAAAAGGTGTTATTATATTAGTATTGTTATTTTGGTGTAAAAACATATTGAAATAATTTTTAACGTTTTTAACACTTTCATCGTAAAATATATGATTTGGAGGGTTTTTACAATCTTTACCTAATTTTTAATCTAAGTGAAATTTGGGCCAACATCCACAAAATGCTCATCCTTGGATAATCTTTTCTAAAAAATGTTTTAATAGTAATTAAATCTTTCTAAGGAAGTAATTTACTGTGCTACTCCTGTACATCAAGCATGTCAAACTCAAAGGCTAACACGGGCCAAATAAACAAGGTTTAAGTTTAGGTGGGCCACAAAAAAACAAAAACTTCAATTTTCATAGAAACGTAGGTTTATTTCGAAAAGTGCAGTATAAAAAAAAAGAACAAGAACAACGATAAAATTAATGTTTTCTTCCTGACACTTGGCATCTCTGACTCTCTCTCTGACTCTCTCTCTCTGACTGACTCTCTCTCTCTCTCTCTCTCTCTCTCACTGTATCTCTCTCTCTCTGACTGTCTCTCTCTCTCTCTCTGGCTGTCTCTCTCTCTGACTGTCTCTCTCTCTCTCTGACTGTCTCTCTCTCCCTCTCTGACTGACTCTCTGGGCCTTATTCAGAAAGCCTCGATAAGGCCCTTATCGAGCACTTATCGACCAAAATGGCTACTCGTATTCAGATAGCCTCGATAAGTGCTCGATAACGGCCTGTATCGAAGCAAAATTTTATTGCTATCCGAAATTCGCCGACTGAGCAGCGATCAGCCCCTTATCGACCATTTTCAGATGGTTAATAAACTCGCGCGATTCAGAGACCCGCGAATCGGCTGTCGTGGCATATCGCAGCCCATACCACCCCTAAAAGCGGTCTTCTCCCCAAATCCAATTTTTTGGTCAATTGGTGGGGAGATGCCTCGATGAGCAGCGATGTGTCGGGATTTAGAAAAAATCAGGCCCCTTTCCTGCCTTGGATTGATGCCGGGGGTTTCCGGAGCTGATTGCCATTGATAGCAGCTCCGAACCCCCCAGCATGCATCCGAGGCAGGAAACATGCATGTACAGCAACTTCATTACCTTAGCGGCTAACCGCTAAGGCAATGAAGGGGTTAAACACCCGTGCCAGGCTTACTGTAAAAAACATACAATACAATACAGTGGCTAGCGGGGGTGGGTGAAGGGGGAATTTGGCCCTTAGTGGCTGTTTAGGCATTGCGGGGGGGTTGCGGGGGGAGTTAACCCCTTCATTACCTTAGCAGTTAATACCGCTAAGGTAATAAAGTGGTTAACACAACCGCTACCCACCTGCAAGGTCTAAAAACCCATCCTTAGGGCTAATACCCCCTTCACCCACCCGTGAGGCCTAAACACCCACCCCTGACTGACTATACCCACCCTATACCCATTGAGTAGTATAGTGGTTTCATCATAACCATATAATAATAATATGGGCATGATAAGCCTCTATAGCACTCAATGGGCACCCTTATGACAATACAGTAATACACAAGACACACAATAATAAAATGTAACTAAACTTCAAAAAATCACACGTCACTAAATACAAACAGTAGCCAGCTAATCCAATCAATACAATCAATAGCAACATCAACAATGAATTAATTAAACCATTAACCAATCTAAACATTTAATTCCGAAACAAACTTAAAATGAATAGTAACACAGACCAATGTAAACAATGAATTACTCCAACATTAATTAATTTAAACAGTTAATTAGAAAGAAAGAAATTCTAACAATCTCTGAAGTAACTATGAAACACATTAGCTAACATAATATAACATTAAATACAAACGAACACCAATCGCAAACCTTTAATTACATTAAGCATGAAAAAACAAACAATGACATCCACATAATACATGAAATGCCAAAAAGCAACACCAATACCAAGCGAGAAATGCCCCCCAAATATTGTCATAATAATGTATTAATCTGTACCCTAAAGAGGTACCGATTAATATATTATCAGTAAATGTGCCTCCCCCCAAAAAATCAAAAAACACATCCAAAGATTAAACCTGTAAAAAGAGACATTTACAAACATTGAATATATTACTTACCATTAGAAGCGGTGGCCCTCCGACTCCCGGTGAAACAGGAAGCTCACGTACCTTGAAGGCCTCCAACAGCATCCGATGCCATCCTCCATGAAGATCCGGCTCAGGTACCCCAATCTTCTTTTTTCTTTCTTTAATCACCTTCTTCTATCTTCATCTGTAACCATTTCTTGTTCTTCTTTATCATCTTTCTTCATCTGTCAATCCAAAATACCCCATGTTAAATCCCAGCCGATGCTGTCTCGTCGGCTTCTTGGGCTCAAATGAGGCGTCACGGCCTTAAATATTTTATTATTGTGTGTCTTGTGTATTACTGTATTGTCATTAGGGTGCCCATTGAGTGCTATAGAGGCTTATCATGCCCATATTATTATTATATGGGTATGATGTACCACTATACTACTCAATGGGTAAAGGGTGGGTATAGTCAGTCAGGGTGGGTGCTTAGACCTCCCGGGTTGGTATCGGGTCAGGGTGGTTTAACCCCTTATTGACTATAGCGGTTAGTAACCGCTAAGGTGATTAAGGTGTTAGGGGCCATTAGAATGTATTTATTTTGTAGATATGCTTTCTGGCAACGGAGGACAGAGGGACCTGTTGTTGTGGTAAGTATAACTTTATTTATTTACTTTATTTATGTATGCTAATGCAGTGTTTAATAATGGGCAAATAATCTATTATCCATATCTGGATAATAGTTATTTTGCCCATTACTGTACTGTATGGGTTTGGGTGGATGGGGGGGGGGCGTGTATTTATGTTTTTTTAAATATTTATTAATATACATTTCTATAATAGTGTAAAGGTGCAGGGGGTCTCCGGAGCTGAACCACGTTCGTTTTATGTCCGGGGACTCCCTGCTTCCCGAGATACAGGCACCTTTATGAAATGTCCCGCGTCACGTGACCGGGACATTTCCTTGCATAGAAGATACCGGCACCCCATAAAGAGGCCTGTATCTCGGGAATCAGGGGGTCCCCGGACATAAAACCAACGTGGTTCAGCTCCGGAGACCCCCTGCACCTCTACACTATTAAAGAAATGTATATTTAAATAAATAATTTTCGGCTGACATTTCAGCTTGGAGAGGCGGCTCTCTCAGAGCAGCTCTCTCTGCAGCAGAAATGAATTGCTGGTTTAGGCCTTTTCAGAGGCTCGATGCTGTCGCTGGCAGCAACTCGCCCGTTTTGGGCATTTTGCTATTACTGGTAATCGAGCCTTTCTGAATACCGTGATAGCAACGCCCAAAAAACAGTCATTTTAAATTCCCTGGTGATTTTTTTTATCAACCCTCTCTGAATAAGGCCCTCTCTCTCCCTGACTGTCTCTCTCTCTCTCTCTCTTTCTCTCTCTGACTGTCTCTCTCTTTCTCTGACTGTCTCTCTCTCTCTCACTCTCTCTGACTGTGTCTCTCTCTCTCTGACTGTCTCTCTCTCTCTCTCTCTGACTGTCTCCCTCTCTCTCTCTGACTGACTCTCTCTCTCTCTGACTGACTCTCTCTCTCTCTGACTGACTCTCTCTCTCTCTCTCTGACTGACTCTCTCTCTCTCTGACTGATTGTATCTCTCTCTCTCTCTCTCTCTCTCTCTCTCTCTCTCTCTCTCTCTCTCTCTCTGACTGACTCTCTCTCTCTGACTGACTCTCTCTCTCTCTGACTAACTCTCTCTCTCTCTGACTGACTCTCTCTCTGACTGACTCTCTCTCTCTCTGAGGCTCTCTCTAAGACTCTCTCTCTCTCTGACACACACAGACACACACACTGACACACACATACTGACACACACACACTGACACACACACACTGACACACACACACACTGACACACACACACTGATACACACACACACACACTGATACACACACACACACACACTGATATACACACACACTGATACACACACACACTGATACACACACACTGATACACACACACACACTGATACACACACTGATACACACACACTGATACACACACACACACACACACTGATACACACACACACACAGATACACACACACACAGAGATACACACACAGATACACACACACAGATACACAGATACACACACAGATACACACACAGATATACACACAGGAGAGCAGTGGAGAACAGAGGCAGCGACGGATGTGAGTGACTGGGGGGAGGGGGTGGGAGGAAAGGCATGCAATCCGTGCAGGACAGGCAAATGTAAACTCCCCCCTCCCCCTACCTTCTCCTATCACCCCCCTACCTTCTCCTATCACCCAGGGCAGAAATGGACAGGACGCCACGCAGCCACTAGCAGACAGAGGAGCCAGGAGCAGGAAGGCACACACACACACTCACCGTGTTCTCTGCACAAAGCGGAAGCCCCGCCCTCGGCTTCCTCTCTGCCTGCAGCCAATCCCCTGCGGCCCGGCCGGCATGAAGGAGGGATAATCGGGTGGAGGGATAATCGCGGCGCCCCTCTAGGCAAGCCACAGCACACAGATTGGGAACCACTGGGCTGGGCCACAAATATGTTCGTTGTGGGCCGCATGAGGCCCGCGGGCCACGAGTTGGACATGCTTGCTCTACACCGCGAGTTTGACATGCTTGCTGTACATTGGTTTGTTTATTAAATTGACCTGCTATGTCGGTCTGCTTCTTTAACCAAACTGAATGATTAACTACTCTGATTAGCCCCGTCCTTATGAATTAACAAATATCTAACATCAATGTGGCATATAGTACTTCAAATTATCACCTACTGAGCCAATAAGTCTATAGAAATATTTTTAATGCAGTTCTGGGAGAGCACGTTCTATCACCACCTGTCTCTTTACTCTCTCTCTCTGTGCATCAAACAAAAACGTCCCCAAACAGTCCTATGGACCCCTATTTAAAATGTGAACATCAGCACCTCACATGATACAATATGTTCAATAAAACAATACTCACTCTAATATGAAATACTTAACAATGGAAAACTGCATCACACAATTACAGTAGCTCAGGAAATCAAAGTTTATGTTCAAAAGAATAAAGATATTTTTTCCTATTGACATACTTAGATTAACACATTTGTTAAATTCAAATTTAAAGTAATTCACTGGCAAAAAAATGTCTACGGGTAAAATTATTAATTTTTCATTAGTCCCACAGACAAGAGCAGTAGGGAACATAAAAATTGTGTGATCTTTATCATTATTTGCTCAGGCAGCTTGCAATTTCATTGGGATACACGGTATCTCATTGGAAAGCCTGCACAATCATGGATCTTTGTATTAAAGATAACAGGCATATCATGTGAAAGGTTCATTTACTGAAGTTAGCAAGTCTTTCCCTTAGGAGCCACTGACCTCAGTACAGGATTTACAATCACAATTCCTTATGCAGATTTTCTTGTAGGCCTTTAAGGGATTTTATGTTGGGCTGCCTGTCATATGAGACAATGTATAATATATTTGTGTTTTGGGGGAGTTACAGTGACACAAACAGATTGAAAACAAAATGAGTTAGTGCTATATAACTCATCACTCATTGCTGAGATTAAAGGTATTTGTGTTTTCACACATAGTGACATTGGCGAAAGGCATGGGTCAAACTGTCCCATATGGAGTTAGGCCAAAGCAGATAATACTTGAGCTGGGTTTATTAAACTGAAGATGCAAAGGATTTAATCACACAGTTTTAAATATAAGTTTATTTTCTCTATAGGTTCTGAATAATTATACAGTATATGCACCAGCTGCTTTGATAAAACAAAAGGGCATACAGATTTAACACTTCCTGACTAAGCGAAACAAAATCTCATCCTCTGCAAATTAATTTTAATAGCTATGGCCATTTTGATTGACTAAAATAACAATGCATGAATACACACACTTAAATTGATATGCAAATGGAGTGAATCCATTGGGAATAGTAAAATATATTTTTGTTGTACAAGAAAATGAAAGAGAACGCAAAATAACAGTGATATACACATGTTGGGGCATACAGTATGTTACAAGTCAAAAGTGCGGCAATTCTAGGGCAAAAACATTGCCCCAGATGGCTGCATAATTCATTCTATTAATTTCAAATATATATATTTAAAACATATGGTGCATTTTTTACCCACTAATTGCACCACTTTTGTTTTGATGCATAAGGCCTATTGTATTGTAAATGTGTAGCAGTTTGTAGAAGCGTATTTGAAAGAGTGTGCATCATAATAAGGAAATTGAAATGTGTTTTGGGAGAGAACAGCTTTGATTTGTTTCAAGGCTATATATAGTTTGAAAATAAAAGTCATTTAATCATTGCATAAAGTTCCCCGAATGCATGCTAGAGGCACATCAAGCTTTCTTTCTAATATATATATATATATATACATACATATATATATATATATATATATATATATATATATATATATATATATATATATATGTATATATATATAAAATATAAAAAGTAGAAAAAGTGAGACCAACAGTCTCACTGTATGCAGTTACCATGCTCTATCAACTATACACAGAAGGGGCTATGTTTTTTGTAGCAATAAGAGTGTGAAGCGGGGAGGGTCCATGTATAATCACGATCCAGGAGATTCACCTGCCACTCTGTTACTCTCCTTTCGCACAAACTGTGCAACATTGACTTCCAAGTAAACCAAAGTGATTCGAAACGGCGCTAAAACACCACAGTGTGATAATATGTGCATACAAATGTGAATAAAAGTGAATAGTAAATACAGACAAACGTTGTGTATTAAATAGTGAACCCGGAGAAATTCTCAACCTTCCAAGGAATTTGTACAGATTCCTTACAGCAGTTTCTTGGCCCAGGGTGGGAAGGGAGCAATAATCACAGGAACACACCAGAAAAAAATATAGAAAGGCAATAATGGTGCAGTATGTCAACACACTATATGGTCAGGTGAGATCTTGGCTCTGTAGAAATGCCTACTTACAACAGATCAGAATATAAACAGCAGTGGTCTATTATACCAATAGAAACGGACTGGATCCCCAGCAGAAGTTGGTGTTCAAACAGGGAATGTAACAGGAGAAAACTTCTTAACCAGGTAATGGTGCAAAAGAGATATCAGGATCACTCCAATTCGTGATGAGACCATGAAAGACAGAGGCGGACTATAGTGTAGATAGTCATATAAAATTTATAAAAGAAGCAAGGTAAGAAATGTACATGCGTGGTGTACTTATTGTAAGTACATTTCTTACCTTGCTTCTTTTATAAATTTTATATCCAGTCCGTTTCTATTGGTATAATAGACCACTGCTGTTTATATTCTGATCTGTTGTAAGTAGGCATTTCTACAGAGCCAAGATCTCACCCAACATTGACTTACAACATTTATGTTGACTATAAATAGATCTATGTGGAAGGACATTTCTATATACTATTATAGAGGTACTCCATATTATATGTGTTAGTCTACAACACTCACCAAAGCACTGTTAGTCCATTACGATTCAGCTCCTTTTTACATTTCATTGCTACTACAGTATATGGATTTGGATTGTATCCATTTATTTGTTACAATAGGTTGTGTAGCACATGTGAGACTGTTGGATGGGACATTCCTGAGGTGTATTTATAGGCATTTTGTCCCAAGGATGATGACTCTTTGATAAAGCACTTGAATAGCATGAAATGCGTCAGAGGATAATCCCTGTTCAATGTTCGTGCTACTAATGTGTTCTTGTTAAGAATAAATCCTACCTTTTCTATTGGCATACAATATCTGGTTTCCGTTTTCATTCCACTGTGTTGTCCTTTCCCTGGCTGCCGGGCTGCTTGAGATTCCATACTTGCTTAGTATATATTAAGCACATTTCTTACAGCTGATATAGATCCTAGAGAGGGATGTTTATGCTGCTTCAGGCCTGACAGAGATAGACTCCTGAAAAGAGAGAAAATGGTTTGCCAAAACACATAATTACAATATCCCTAAGTAATACAAACATTAAATGTCTCCAAACCTGTCTATCACCTTTTGTACTCAAAAAGAGGATGTGCGAGGGGAGTGGCCAAGCTGAACGGTCGCATGTAAGATCAGCTCCGCAGATTCAGGGAGCATTTATACCCATAAATCGAAAGGAAGGCCCTTATAAAGCAATACACATTTATTGGAATGATAAGTGGTGGCTCCGGGACCTTTGCAGGAGCCAATTGAGGAAGGAGAACAGTTACAAGAACGGAGGCCTCCACCGCTGATCCAGCTCCACAAACGATTTAAAATGGCCCCCGGGTTTGTGTGGCTGATCCAGCCTGAAGGCCATCGCTAAGATTAGCGAGAAGGGAAGTGCTGGACCGATTGAATCTGCATCAGTTGAGGAAGCTGAGGAGGCAGAGGTATTTTCAGGGTGCGGAGGGTTGACATCCAGCAGGAAGAAGTTGAGGTTAGAGGCTCGAGGAACTGGGGAGAGATGCCGGAACGGAGTACAAACAACCCACAATGCCGTAACTCACCTATACAAAATGTCTGATGCTGGTCAGTGAGGAGGAAGGTGAGGTGCAACCGAGGAGTGGCGGAGAGGGTCCATCTGACTATTGAGACCTCAGCCAGAGCTGCTACTGGGGTTGGGACGGCAGGAGGAGAGCCTGCACAGTCATTGCAGAGTAACATGATCTGTCGCGGGAGCAAGAGGTGAGAGAGGGAGAGGCCAGGGGAGAGAGCGAGGGAAGCGGTGCAACCTGTGATCCTGCTGACGGGATTGTCAGTGATCATGACCTGGCTCTTCCCCGGAGACCCGCTTGTGACTGCGACCGCTGATTGGACATTGATATTGAATATAGATGTATCATAGATAGAGTAATATAAATGTGAATAAGTGATACTAGAGGCGTCTGCGGCTGCCCCAATATCAACAGCCACAGACGCCACTAGTATCACTTACTGTTATTTCCACCAGAGGTTGTGAATGGTATATAGTGATCCATGCTTTTGGACTGGTGTGGGGTGTTGAATATATATCCTATTATTCACATAATTTTTCTAGTAGCACTAGTTTTCTTTTCACTAGATTAGCTCCTAAGTGCTGCACAGTTAATATTCACAATTATATTACTCTATCTGTGATACATCTATTTGAATGTGAACACATTTCTGATGTTTCTAGCACAAATGTTACGGACCATCAGACTGCACCAGACACTGAGTGCTCAGTATGCAGGCATACACCTTTCAGGGTCCAGTCTAGGTTCTATCCTGCACAATCCAAAGGTCACCATGTTGATACTTTTTTCAATATGGTAAACCATGACTTTAATATGCTAGTTAACCACTTCAAACCAGGAGATATCAAATTCAATTTAAGTAAAAAAGAGAATATAGCTTTAAGGCTCCTCCAGGACAATAGAAATCTTGTTATAAGGCAGGCTGACAAGGGAGGAGGTGTTATCCTCCAAGATCATATTGATTATGAGGGGAAGGCACACCAAATCCTTTGTGACCCTGCCTTCTACAGGAAACTTACGAGGGACCCTACCAGTGAGTTTTTGATCTCTTTAAAAACACTTCTTGATGATACCTTATCCAAGACCATTATTTCTAATAGCGAATATGCATTTCATTTTTCTCTTTCACCCAAAATTCCAATCTTTTATCATCTACCAAAGATGCATAAATCTCTAATAGACCCGCCAGGAAGACCTATAGTATTTTGGATCCAATCGCTGACTGCCAACCTTTCACAATATGTGGATTTTTTTCTGCAAGGTTATGTTAAGAAAATTCCCTCATACTTAAGGGATTCATCCTCTATACTGAATTTGTTTACAGAGTTTCAATGGAAAAACACGTACAGATGGATAACATGTGATGTATAAGCTTTGTACACACACATTTCACATGATAAGGGAATAGAAGCGATGGAGCCCTATTTAAAAGATGATGTTCTGCTCCATTTATTGAATAAAGAATTTTTTCCTAAATCAATTAGTTATGTGTTTACTCATAACTATTTCCTTTTTTTGTCCCAGTTCTTCTTGCAGGTTTGCGGAACTGCTCTGGGCACTCGTTTTGCCCCAAGTTTCGCAAACCTGTACATGGGGAACTGGGAATCACTTAAGATCTGGTCCAACAATCCTTTTAGTGGCAACATAATAATATGGCGTCATTTCATCGACGACATTGTATGTGTGTGGGAGGGGGATGAAGAATCAGTGGATATGTTCCTTTTATACCTTAAAGATAACGTTTGAAATTTCTTGTTTACCCACACTACAGACAATAAAACTGTTGATTTTTTGGACCTTAGGTTGACAGCAACAGGGGAAGGAGGTGTCAGTACCAAAACTTTTTTTTTTTTAAAGTTGACACGAATAACCTTCTATTGGCCTCCAGCAATCATAACATTCATGGATTAATAATAATATACCGGGAGGCCAATTTATGAGAATAAAAAGGAACTGTAGCAGTGACACTGATTTTGAGATGCAGGCAAAGTTTATGTTCTTTAGATTTATTGAGAGAGGGTATTGCTATAAGAAACTTACAAGAGATTTGGATAAAGTTAGAAAAATGGACAGGAAATGTTTATTTGAACCGATTAACACCAAAAAACAAGACACTGGTAAAAAAGCGGATGTATCCTTTATCACGAATTATAATTCTCTTAATAGAAAAATTGAAGGCATAATCAAGAAACATTGGGGTATCCTATGTAATGACCCCATTCTTAATGGTCATATTACTCAGACTCCTAGGTTTATTTATAGAAAAGCCATGAATCTCAAAGATATTCTGGATCCTAGTGATATAGGCCAGAATCTGACCTCAGTCCAGAATACAACATGGCTGACTAATAAACCCATAGGGAATTTTGCATGTGGAAATTGTTCCATATGCAAATACCTTCATTTGGATAGAAAAACATTTAAGTAAAGGAATAATAACAACATCTTTGATATCACTGAATTTGTCAACTGCAACACTATGCATATAGTGTATCTTGTGGAGTGCCCTTGAGGCCTGCATTATGAAGGCCGTACTAAACGGTGTCTGAAAGTCCGGATACAAGAGCATGTTAGAAACATTAGAAATGCATTTATGAAACATAGTTTAAGTCGCCATTATGCAACATATCCAAATTTTAAAGTGCCGGTCTTCGGCCATCTCCGGGGCGAAATCTGGATTATGGAATAGCGGGGTCATTAAGGAGTGTTTTGTCGTTAAATTATGTTTAAATTTGGAACACCTCCACACCGCCAGAGAGTTCACCATGGTCCGTAGCAGCAACCCCACCTTGTTATCACATCGTTTTGGTAGCCAAATTAAATTATGCAACTCAGTTGGAGCACAGCAGGTTTTCTCCAGTGCCACCCATCTCCGCAGGGACGGATCGAGGTGCCACTGGACAATCTGACCCAGTCGTGCTGCTTTATAGTATGCCATCAAGCAAGGTACCGCTAGTCCCCCTCTAATCGTAGGTCTGGTTAGTATGCTCTTTTCAATTCATGGGCTCTTATTATGCCAAATGAATTTCATGATCCTTGACTGTAAGGCGAGGATATCTGCCCGCACCAGCGGTATCGGCAGGGCCTGGAACAGGTAAAGCACCCTTGGCAAAAGATTCATCTTAATGCTATGAATTCTTCCGAACTAAGAAATTCCAAACCCCGCCCACACCCGCAGGTCCTCTCTTAGAGTTTGGAATAGTTTTGGAAAATTGGCTTTGTATAATGAGTCATAGGTCTTAGTGATTTGGATACCTAAATATTTGATTGAGGAGGCTTGCCATTTAAAATTAAAATTTAGTTCAATTAATTTTTCCACTGGACATGGGAGACTAATATTTAGGGCTTCAGACTTCGTCTGGTTAATTTTGAACCCCGAGATTAGGCTAAACGCTCCCAGGATCTCAAAGACATTGGGCAGGGAAGTAAGCGGCTTCGACAGAGTCAGGATGACGTTGTCAGCGTATAATGCCACCTTATGGGATTGGTCCCCTACGTCTATCCCTGCTATATCTGGGCTTAGGCGAATATGAGCCGCCAGGGGTTCTATACATAATGCAAACAGCAGTGGGGACAGGGGGCATCCCGCTACAGATGTTAAATTGCTCCCATGGGAAACCCTGATGGCGCACCCTAGCTGTGGGGCCTTTATACAGGACTAAGATAGCTTCTAAGAGGCGTCCCTCGAACCCAAATGCTCCTAGTACTGCCTAAGATAGGTCCAATCGATCCTATCGAAGGCCTTCTCAGCATCCAGACTCAACAACATAGACGGGATGTTCTTTTTATTGGCCAGATCGATCAAATCTATGATCCGTCTCGTGTTGTCTGCCGCTTGCCTTCCTCCAATAAATCCCACCTGATCTGGGTGAATTAGCCTGGGCAGGACAGTGCCCACCCTGTTAGCTAGTAGTTTAGAGAATATTTTCACATCAGAATTGATCAGGGACAGCTCTTACAGTCTACCGGGTCCTTGCCTGGCTTGTGGATCAGGGAGATTGAGGCCTGGAGCATCTGGGATGGAAAGGAGCCTCCCGCTAGAATTTCGTTAAATAATTTTAAAAGCTGTGGCGCTAGTATTTTAAGGAATTTTTTGTAATATAAATTTGAAAAACCATCTGGTCCCAGAGCTTTGGCTGGCTTAAGGGCTTTTATAACCTCTGATAATTCTTCGAACGTAAAGTCGCCTGCAATGCCTCCCTTTCTGCCCTGCCCAATTTGGGAAGACGTGCCTCTCTTAGGAAGTTCTGGGTTTTTTCTCCTATTTTCTGTGTGTGACTGACCTTATCTCCGTCATAGAGAACTTCAAAGAATTTTTTTAATTCCTCTACAATTCGTCTAGGGTCAGAGGTAAGGTCCCCCCCCCCTTAGTGCGGATTGAGGAGATACTATAATTAGGGAGTTTGTTACGCAATTTATTGGCAAATAAAGTATCTGGCTTGTTGGCTTTATCGTAAAACTTACGCTTGGACCAGGCCAACTCCCTCTCGGCTCTGGAGTTTAGCAACAAATTGAGTTTAGTTTTGATGTCAGAGAGTTCCTTCAGGGTAGCACTCTGTTTGTTGGAACTATGAAGTGCAGAAAGGTGTGCTAGTCTCTCACGCAGATCTTTTATCTGGGACTCCTTAGCTCTTTTGGTTTGTGCTGCCAAATTCATTAGGAGTCCCCTCGTGGTCGCCTTATGGGCCTCCCAGAGTGTAGAGTGGGAAGACACGCTCCCTGTATTAATTTCATAATATTCCTTGATTTTATCTCCTATCGCCCGCTCCGATATTGGGTTTTTTAACAGCAGCTCATTTAATTTCCAGTTCGCCCCTGGTCTGTCCAGCAACCGCAGAGCACACCGCAGCTCAATTGGTGCGTGGTCCGACCATGAAATATCATGGATCCCAGAATGGGAGACCATGGAAACCGCCTTGTTAGAGACCAGGAAGTAATCTATCCTACTGTATCTGTTGTGGGGATGTGAGTAGAACGTGTATGCTCTCTCCGTGGGGTGCTTTTCCCTCCATATATCAATCAATTGACAGTCTCGTAGCCCTTGAAGTATGGTTAGTACGTCATGTTTCTGTGGCAGGTTAGTCCCCGTGCATCTGTCCAAGTCTGGGTCTAGGGTGCGGTTCATGTCCCCTGCTAGGAATATACAGCCTATTGCCACCTTGTGTAGTTTGTCAAAGAACGTCGTAAAAAATTGAGGGGTCTGTTCGCAGGGGGCATATATTGAGCTTAAGGTGACCTCATGATTATTAATTGTGCCTGTGACGATGACATAACGTCCGTCCGAATCAGCATAAGATTTAACAACTTGGAAGGGCACTCTGCGGTGAACTAATATAGCCACTCCCCTTTTCTTAATTGTCGCAGAGGACATAAAGACTGTCCGGAAGTGTTTGTCCAGGTAGTTGGGGTGATTAGATTTGGAGAAGTGTGTTTCCTGGACAAACACTATATCTGCTTTTTTGCGGGTATAGTCCCGGAAAACAATTCTACGCTTTATTGGGTTGTTAAATCCCTTAACATTGTGTGAAATAAGGATCAGGCCTTTACTCATCTGGGGGTTGGGTTGAACCTGCAACAGGGGGCGGCGGTGTTGTGTGCTTCGCCGATTACCTTGACCGATGTAAAGCAGTCTCCGAACCGCTGTACTCTTGATGTTCCATGGTTGGTGGGTCCTGTTGGCTGGGGGGAAACAACAGGGAAACATGGGGGGTGACACATATATAACAACATACAATTATTGTCCTCCGAGCTGTGGCTCCGCCAACTTGGCTCCGAGTCCAATGCCTTTGGGGACTGGGCACCTGCCACGGGTCGCCCTCCGATGTTACCTCACCTCTTGATCCCCCTCCCTCCCAAAGGACTTCGCTGGGACTACCCACTCCCAGCCCCTGGCCCATGTGGACCGCAGAGCAGGCTGAGATCCCTCAGCTCCCGCCCCGCTCCTATTCTAAAAACTTAAACAAAACCTTTATGCCTTGTAACTCCTAGGTTTAATGCTAACCCAGGTATCTAGTGCTACCTCTTGCGTCCCTAACCTTTATTTACCTATCCAGCTGGGTGGCCTCTTTATCATACTCCTCTCCCAGAGTTCTCTCTTTGATGTACTATATTTCCTTTCAAGTGTCTCTTCCGTCTCCCTCACTGTCTAAACCTCCTATGACTCTATCCTATTGCCTGCGTCTCTCTCACCTCTAAACATCTCTATAACCTACATATCCATCTTCTACTTGCTGCTGCTCTCTATTCACTTTCTGTACCTTCTTCCTTTATGTAATACCACATGCTCTTGCCTTCCTCTCTCACTTCCCCCTTCACCCTTGTCCTCCTCACCGCTGCTACCCACCTTGCTTATTCTTCCTGTCACCTTCCTTCTTCCAACACTTCCCTTACTCCTTCCACTTACCTAGTCACTCTTGCCCTCTTGCCTCTTCCACATTTTCAACGTCACCCGGACTATGCCCTTCTTCTTATACACTGCACCTGCTTCACCCTTCCTCTGCCCTGGTTTCAGCCGCTAAGTTCCCTAGCTTATTGACTTATTTAGACCCCCTTTTCCCTCGTCCTTGGGCCTCTACACCTGATTTCCCTCCTGAGGTGCGTCTACTGGGCCTTCATCTCTCCGGCGATGTTTCGCATGCGGCTACTGCCGCCCCGTCTGATGCGGCACTTGGGTCTTTTGAAATTCCCGCCAGTCAGGGCCGCTCGCGTGACGCTCGTCGCCTTCTCATGACGTTCGGGAATCTACTCTGCCCCCTCCAAGATGGCCGCCCGCGCACTTCCGCTACTGGCGCCCGGACATCCGGCCGCCGCCATTTTGGGAGCGTCGTTCGTCCTGGGCGGTTGTGTTCGTGCTCTCCGCTCGGCTGATGATGATTTCCTGCTCCTGCGTTCCAGACTGGATTCCTTTCTCACCTCGTGTATGCCGCCATCTTTGGGCCTCCTGCTGCCATCACTCAGGTAAGTGCAATGTCTTTTACAGGTGGGCGAACGAGGATTTTTTTCCACCAGAGGGAACCTTGATGCAAACTCTGTAATGCTGATTGATTTCTTCTCCGCTTCATGCTGAGCATGTTTACACCGCAGCTTACTGTAATGTAAGCAGGCACAAGTCTGTAGCGGTATAACAGGAAACATTAAACTGATAACTGGGAAACTTGATACCCAAACAATGTGGAATATTTGAAAAGTCTTTGCCTTGCTGGACTTCAACTTTTGTTACGTGGAGACCGTGGAGATTGTACCGCTGTTGCCCAGCTGGGGCCCGGGATCTCCTCCGCCTCCTCAGGCGCTGGTGGGGCCCCCTTAAGACCCAGCTTCTGGAGTAAAGCCTCTCCCTCTCCAATCTCCCTCATGTAGAAGGCTCTGCCATTTTTGCTGACTGACAACCCAAATGGAAAAGTCCAGCGGTATCGGACACTGTGGTCCCTCAGTATTTTTGTGATTGGGAGAAGGGCCCTGCGTCGCAGCAAAGTCAAGGGGGATAAGTCCTGGAAGATGAGTAATCTTGCTCCTTCAAATTCTACCGTCGGGGTAGCACGAGTCTTGTGGAGGATGGCCTCCCTGGTCTTGTAATAGTGCAAACGCGCTATGATGTCTCGCGGTTGCTCTGATTGTATAGGCCTCGTTCTTAGGGCTCTATGGCAGTGATCCATCTCCAATCTCTCCTTGTGGGTGTCCGGTAGCAATTCACCCAGCCATCTCAGGACGAATTCCTCACAATCCCCTGCCTCCTCAGGAACTCCCCGGATCCTGATATTGTTGCGCCGCTCACGGTTTTCGGCGTCCTCTTGCTTTTCTTTAAGGTCATTAATTTGAATTTGCATCTCTGCCGTTTTTTTGGCATTGCGTTTAGCGGCAGTGGTAGTGATGTCCAGTTGGGTCTCAACCCATCCTGTGCGCTCCCCCAGGCTACCGAGCTCCCTCCCCAGCTCTTTGATTTCTGCCTGCAAAAGGGTTTTGAGGTCAGTATACAGGCGATTAAAATCGCAAAGCCGAACTGGCCGATATTCAGGGTTTTCGCCGTCCTCCCTCTCTCCTTCCCGTTCTGAGTCGGAGCCCTGATTTGAACTCGGCGCCATTATGGCTTCAGCCGCGCTGTTTCTAGTGCTGCTAAAATATTGTGGGAGCCCCTTTGGTTTCGGGGTTTTGGCCTGCCGTTTCGACATCCTGGTAACTTGAGAGAGTTTTAGGAGTTATTTTCCAGCGTTTTTGTGTGAAATAAAGGTTTTTTTATTTTGTTATTTTACGAGCGGGGCATAGAGCATTGGAATCATGCATCCATTCTCTCGTAAAATCATTATTTGACTGTTCGTTTAAGCTCCATTAGTTTAGAATGCTACTGTGCTACAGTACTTTTCCCCAAAGCTTTCATTCATGCCCCAATATTACATCTTACACCACTTTCAGCTGCCATGCCTGCCCTAGTATTCCTTCAACACCATCAAATGTATCCTATTTATAAGTCCATTGATGTTCCCTCCTTCTTTCAGATGTTTCTACCAAATGTCAGTCAGACCAGCACTTTTAACACATTAATACCCGGATCCTTTATTGAGCAAAGCGAAGAGATAAAATAAATTGTGATTTATTTACAGAATGAACACACACACACATTGGTTTACAATTACACTAAAAATACACTTACTGGGACGGTGGCAAATGAAAAATCTTGTTCCCAAAACAAAATCTTTGAAAATAAAGTCTCTAGGCACAATTTCCCAGGAGTGGGAGTTATGCACAAATATAGCTGGAAACAGTCTTTGGTCAGTGGTGCCTCTCGCAACCGCTGTTACTCTGCCGGTGCTGCTTCCTTTGTTCTGCCGCTGTGGTATTGGATCTGGAACCCTTAGTTTTTACGAACTCTTTACTTTGGTTACGATTTTATAACGTTTTAAAATGAAGCTTAGTTGAATCTTGTTACATGATGAATCTTGGATGAATCTGCTTCACGATGGGCTGCAATGTTTCTTATACACTAAACAGTCCTAAACAGTCCTATTTTTAACCCATGCAGCCAATCTACTCCGTGGAATAATATTCCCCACCTATCCCGGAGTTGCCAATACTTTGCCAAGCCTGGCAGAGGGGCTTCTTAGGTTGCTATGGGCATGCGCGAACCTCGCATGTTTGCCGCTTAGCATACCGGGCGACATTTTGTCTGAGCTAGTCAGACACCTGGCCCATTTGCCTGGACATTTACTAAGATGAGAATACTTGTGTTACACCTCCCCACTTGACACAGTATGTTGGCGCCTTCCAACTTTTTCAGACATCCTGGCAGCACACCAGCGGGGTGTCTTAGAAGTCCAGGGCTAAATATGCGCCATTACAATTCCAGGAATTTGCTGCTATACATTTCTAACGACAGTGATTATAAATAAAGCATTTTCTCTGTCTCTTGCGTGTTACATGAAAATCCCAATATGCCAAACATGTTGGTACAATTAAAATAGGGCGACTTTAAGTCATCAATTTTTATATAACTCTATAAAAATTGTGCGATAAAATATTTCCTGATTTAACCCGAACAGCACTCACAGCAAATCTCAGCACTCTAGGAGCTTCCTAGCGAAAGTTAGCTAAAAGCCGCTTGCTTATGCTGCTACTGCTGGGTTTTAAAACCATTTTTCCTTTGCGTGGTTAAAGGAAAACACTGCCACAGTAATACCATTTACATTTAGAATCACATTAGTCTCGCCACTGTATACCTTGTGGGAGAGACAAATACATTTATATTGAAGTTACAGTTCATGCCATTACTGGGTTGCAGAGCTGACAATCTACAATTACCCAATATGGCTCAGGGGCACCCAGCCTGGCATTATACCTTTATTTTTGGCCTGGGTACCCAATCACCATCACAGTCAGGGCATCTTCACTGCTACTGTGTTGCCTCACTCCCCCAGCCTTCCTATTTTTTGTTCTTTATTCTGCCAGTGACATTTTATCATCTACACCGTACCTTTCCAAAGGGCCTTCTTTCCCCAACTAGAATGATATGCTGACACTGTGCTGCCCATATTTATTGCTCCCCCTACCAACATACCTTGTTTCAGGTACTTGGTGATTTCTTCAGTCTTTTGGGGATCTTACATTCTTAGTTCTCCCTCAGTCTCACTTATGAGTAAGAGTGGGCACTTTGACTTGTGTTTTGGGTCGAACATATTTTAATGTTTTAGTTTTGCCCCAACTTGCTTGGTTACAGTTTTGTATTTGTAAAAAATGTTGAACACACTTTTGGGGAAACTATTTAGGTATGTAAACTTTTTGTGAAATTTTACAGTTTTTTTTCTGAAAAATTGGACCAGTTTATAAATAAACAAAAGAAAAACAAATTCTGTACAAAGATGAGCGTTTCTTGAATTATGGGCCGAACTTTGCCGTGCCGTGCGAAGTTTGGATTTCGAACCTGCACACCTGCCCATCTTTCTTGTTTAGCATTTATTTAAGTTACCATTAATTCTTTATCTATGGCCAGAAGAAAGTCAATGCAATTCCTTGTTTACTCAACAAGGAGTCTTTCCTATTATGCATGTTGCAGAACTCTACATGGTGGACGTAATTTCTTTTTGGCGCTTGATATACAGAACACATATAATAAGCATAAATTAGAATACATGGAGCATAACACTGTATGCTCCTTGTTGATCTATAGATATGGTACATCAATGGTGCATACGCTCTTTCTTTCTATTTTTTTCTAATATACAGATTATATAATTACTCCCCTTAATGTAATGCATTAACGCTACTGCGTTATTTAATGCAGTATTTGACATAGTGCTATTCAAAAGTGCCCACGCATTATCTACTTAATATTTTCAAGTTATTTCTCATGTTAATGCATGATAGCAGGAGAAATAGCGCCTTCTACATCTGTACTGTATATAAAACATTTTGTTGCCATTGTCGTTTTTATTTCAAGAGCAGTACTCAATTTTCTTCCTTTAAAACTGTCATAGATAAAATGTATATTTAGGCTATTAAAACCCCTGGGTTTTTCTATTAAAACAATGTTTCATGTACTGTATGTAGACAACATTTAAAAAAAAAAAAAAGTACAATATTTACTATTTTGAAAGAGAACATTGAAATTGAGTGAAAGAAAATATCATGGCTTTTTGGTGTATTGTGTGCAAATGCATAAAACATTGCCCTTTCATTAATGCCAACTTTTTACTGGTACTGTATGTCAAACTTTGTGTCCTTATACAAAACAATTGCCAAATTGTATTTTACTTTATGTCAATTTAAGTAACTGATTTGTCGAAATGTGCTATATGAAGATGTTTGTGTGATATTCTGCTGCCTCTAGCATTGACAATGTTACGAATCTGTACCAAGTGATCAAAGGCACACTAAGTAGAACTGGAGTGGTAACCAAGAATGCTTTAGAGTATGTCACTAATGTACATGTTCTACGCAGTGACAGGATTGTTGACCCCATAAATTTAGTATATTGCTGCTAAGAGAGTTGGCAAATCTTTAGCGGCAATTCTCAGCAACATCAGGGCTTACTTGGTGCTGGCGAGCAATAAAAGAAAAACGTGACTCATCCCAAGAATAAATTATCAGTGGGTTTTCATCCAATAATAGATGTGCTGGTGCAGAAGAAGTTTCCACATTATGCTCAGGAAGCAGAATGAAAAGAAACCACAAAATAAATGGGAAAGGCAGCATTCTACAGTGGAAATACACATTTGACCACCCACTTTTAAAGTAGTTAACATAAACTGAATTCCCTATTCCTTTTACTCACAGCATCATATTGAGTAAGATTTCTGCACATGCAAATCCTTTTCTATTGTATGTGTGTGGCCCTCTGCTGGTTCAATATATTTTTCAGAGAGCACACGAGCTGACATTTTACCAAGCTTTTCATTGAAAGTCTGATTCCACATCCTTCTTTCTAATCTGACGGCAACAGGATCTCTAGATTTACAGTCTTTAGATCATTGTTCTCCAAAAAGGGCTTAATAGCGAGTCGACCTTTAAGACCCTCTACAGAAGATATTAAATTAATGTGACTTTTTTAGGGGAGGGCATACATGTACAGGCAGAGTATTCGTTTCTGCTCACTGCCCTCTGAATGCTTTTATCTTACAGCATGACACTGTAAATAACAAATTACAAGACATTCTGAGATCCAATCATCATGGCATTTATTGCAGAAAATAAAGATGATATGCAATCCTAGTAGTGGGTGGAGTATTGGCATTCAGAGTTTCATTGAAAAAACTGGACTGTTCATACAGGCAATTAATTGATTCTATATATATATATATTTATTTAAAATAGTTGTAATATCTCATTTATTACTGAGAATAAATATCCCCATCCACAATTTTAGAAATAACAAAAGCAGTATCAATACCATTTCAGTAATTTCAAAAATTGTACAGGCTCAGATCTCTATATTGTATCGGAAATAGAGGAGCACAGAAACACACCAATATTATTTAAGATATCTACTATATATTTCTGAAATGTCTGTATGTTTGGCTGCATGCCCTGTGTCCCTAGGGCCAATCGCATTGCACCTTTGGCCTGTCACTCCATCTCAACACTGTCCCACCCCTCACCACACTGTCCCACCCCTCACTGACTCTCATTGGCCTTCGACCAACACCACTGCCACACTGTCCCACCCTCACCCCACTGTCGCCACCCCTCACTGACAATCCTCACTGCTCTGGGGCGACCTCTCAACCCACAAAACCCTCACTGCCTGCTACCACAGATCAGGTACAGAATCTCTATATCAACATTCACCTCCACACACCGCACGAACAAGCAGTGCAACACCCCCTCCACCACCACCCCCCCAACCTCATGCACCCCCCTCCACCACCACACCCCTCAACCTCATGCACCCCCATCCACCACCCCCCCCCCAACCTCATGCACACTACGAACGCACGCCACAGCTCTCCTGCTACTGCAGCCCATCACCAACCCCCCTCACCCAAACATACAACGCACGATGCTCCATCACCCCCCCTCCCCTCACACGAACAGCAAACGCACGCTGCTGAACATAACGCACGATGCTCCTCACCCCCCCCCTCACCCGAACATCCCCGGAGCACACCCAAAACTACCCCACCCCCCTCACCCATACATCCACCTCACGATGCTGCTCCGGAGCCCCCCCACACCATCCAATGCACGATGCCACCTCACGATGCTGCTCCGGAGCCCCTCACCCCCCCCACCCCGCACTCATCCAAACATCCACCGCACGATGCTGCTCCGGAGCCCCTCACCCCCCCCCCCCACACTCACCCGAACATCCACCGCACAATGCTGCTCCGGAGCCCCTCAATCTCCCCTCCTCACCCTCTGTCCGCCGCCCCCCGCCCCCATCATGTGCACCGCCCTGCACCGGCCCCTGGACGGGAAGCGCGGCCCTCCTACCCCAGCTGCTCCCTTATCTCCCCGGCGCTACCTCCCGCTCAGGTAAGTCACTGCGCGTCCCGCCACAGCTTATGGCGCCAGTAACAGCCTCACGCCTCAGGCCCACCCGCGCAGCCTTGCGCCTCAGGTCCACACAGGCCCACACAGGGAGCTTCCTGCCACCGCCTGCACGCGCCTCACTCAGCCGGACGGCACATCGGGGGACCAAGCGGCCGCCACGGGGGGTGGGGGGGAGCGCGAGTCACGGTGAATGGGGGGGGGGAGTCACGGGGAGGGGGGGGCCGAGTCACGGAGAACGGGGGGGGGGGCACCAGCCGAACCAGCAGGGGGACGGACGCACGGAGGGGGGGGGACATGCACATACATTAATTATGACAATACATACGCCCACTGCTCTCCACCCTGTCCCACACTCCCCTTCCCCCCCCACACCACTTCCCCCCCCTCTCCCCTCTCCCCCCCACTCCCCTTCTCCCCCCACTCCCCCTTCTCCCCCCCACTCCCCTTCTCCCCCCCACTCCCCTTCTCCCCCCACTCCCCTTCTCCCCCCCACTCCCCTTCTCCCCCCCACTCCCCTTCCCCCCCACTCCCCTTCTCCCCCGCCCACACCCCTTTCCCCCCCGCTCCCCTTTCCCCCGCGTTCCCCCCCCCCTTTCCCCCCCCGCTCCCCTTTCCCCCCGCTCCCCTTTCCCCCCCCGCTCCCCTTCCCCCCCGCTCCCCTTTCCCCCCCCACTCCCCTTTCCCCCCCCCTCCCCTGCTCCCACGCTCCTTTCCCCCCCTGCTCCCCTTTCCCCCCCCGCTCCCCTTTCCCCCACGCTCACCTTTCCCCCCACGCTCACCTTTCCCCCCGCTCTCCCCTTTCCCCCCCGCTCTGCTTTCCCCTCCCCGCTCCCCTTCCCCCCCTCCCCTTTCCCCCCCCGCTCCCCTTTCCCCCCCGCTCCCCTTTCCCCCCTGCTCCCCTTTCCCCCCCGCTCCCCTTTCCCCCCTCCGCTCCCCTTTCCCCCCCCGCTCCCCTTCCCCCCCGCTCCCCTTTCCCCCCCCGCTCCCCTTTCCCCCCCGCTCCCTTTCCCCTCCCGCTCCCCTTCCCCCCCTCCCCTTTCCCCCCCGCTCTGCTTTCCCTCCCCGCTCCCCTTCCCCCCCTCCCCTTTCCCCCCCGCTCCCCTTTCCCCCCCGCTCCCTTTCCCCCCGCTCCCCTTTCCCCCCCGCTCCCCTTTCCCCCCTCCGCTCCCCTTTCCCCACCCTGCTCCCCTTTCCCCCCCTGCTCCCCTTCCCCCCCCCGCTCCCCTTTTCCCCCCGCTCCCCTTTCTCCCCCCGCTCCACTTTCTCCCCCCTCGCTCCCCTTTCTCTCCCCCCGCTCCCCTTTCTCCCCCCTGCTCCCCTTTCTCCCCCCGCTCCCCTTTCCCCCCCCCGCACCCCTTTTACCCCCGCCGTCCACTCCCCTTACTAGCAGGCCCCCGACTCACAGACAGCACTCACAACCCACGCGCCACCTGCCGCCTCACACCCTAGCAGGACCCCCACTCACAGACAGCACTCACAACCCATGTGCCACCCGCCACCTCACACCCTAGCAGGACACACGCCTCACATTTTTACATCTGTTATGTCACCAAAATATACATTGTACTGTGGTGTATTTACAATAAAACATTTTTAAACAACATCGTATTACATTTTATTCCATCTTTCTTTTCAATATTATTATCCAACCTTTGCAACAAATACTACGCATGTACAGCCCGGGCATTGCCGGGTCTCTCAGCTAGTGTGAAATAAAATCAAAGCAGAGATCCACTCCCATGTCAAGTCCAGGTATCTGCACTGATTATGTCCCGCTGCTCCGAGACACCTCAGGAAAATCTGTTTTTCTTTGATCTGTGCACCAATATGTAACCAATAAATATGCTTATAATAAAATAAGAACCGAAAATAGCCACACTATTCAATTAAAACAACAAATACAAAATATCAGTTATAAGTCAACAATAAATATTTTCAACTCCAAGTCTGCGCAAAGCACAAAACTATTTGACTGAAATAAATATACATGACAAGATAAGAAGAATTGTTAGAAATAAACACCATACAGTATGTCATGCTAATACTTAAAGCAGCAATCACCCCAGGAAACCTATATAAGTTTAAATCATATAATGTTTGTATCTTTCCCCCTGAGCATGTCTGATCTTTTTTAATGTTTTTTAGTGATACAAATTATGATTTTCTTAATATCTAGCTTCTGAGGTTCCCATGGTAACCTTTATTTTGCCCTGGACTCTTGGGAGAGTTCCATTTTAAACTTCCAGACGTTTAATATTTCAACCATATACCTCCTGAGCACAACATCAAATTTAAAAAAATGGTGGTAAGCGAAGACTAATACTTTAAAGCAAATCAGAAACCAAGGTTAATGATTGGTTGTTATTCTGAGCATTAAATCTCTGGAATGACCCTTCCTGGTAACTTATACTACAGATGTAGCAAAGCTCATGTTCTGCAGAAACATGCTTCACAAATCAGTTAATACAAGAGCAGCAGCTTTAACTATACAAAACTGAGTTTTTACTTACTGTATTACAGTAGAATCTGATATCACCATTTACAGAAATATTACCAACCAAGATTAACAAAGAACTGTCACAAACATGCACATAGCCTATATTGCATGATCAATCTTCCATTAATCTCAAATGTCCTGAGGCATCAGAATAACACAACTGGGACAAGTTAGTAACTAAAAATGTCTATAAATTGTTTAATCAGCAATAGCTTGGTGGGTAATTCTGCATTTCGCTTGAAACTTCAAATGAAGTTTTGGCTATATGTTATGTATTTATTTAGAATTCTCTTAAGAATTAAGAGATACAGTACTAGTTATTATGGTGGTTATATGCATATTGATAATATAAAAATAATATGATAGATATATGGTTTTTCATTAAACTATGATAGTGCCAACTACAGTATCAATTTTCACCTTGTTCATGTCAATTTTCAACTAGTTCATGAGTAGAGATGTGCGGACCAACCAAGATTTGCTTCGCTGCAGTTTCATGAAACTTAAAAAGTTCTACCGAAATAGCTGCTATTCTAAAAATATCGATATTTTTCCTTTTAAAAGTGATAAAATAATAGCTCATTGATAAAGTTAAATCAACATTTAGAAAAGGAAAGTAATCAAAAATGCAATACCCATTAATGTTTCACCATTAATAATATTTGCCACAAACTTCTGTATCGAACAATACTATGTGTGTCATAAATATTTAAGGTAAAAAAATATACCATACAGTACTTGTACTGTATAGTAGTAGTACAGTATATGGTAATATAGGATATTGTTAGATGGAAAGAGGGGGAGTAAGAGAAAGGGCATAATTCCGTCCATAGTCCACTGATTTTATTTCTTCAAAAGAGCTGTCAGGTCAATATCTATTTTTCGACCCTTAGGTGCTAGTGTCTGCAGCCTATAGATTCCCTAAGTCTCCCCCTTAAAAAGTTGTAGAAGTATTTTTACCCCTTTTGCATTCCGTTTAACACACTCAACCCGTTTAGCACTTAATCCTGTCGGGTTACAGTTACAGTATGCTTTTCTGAAAAGTGTGTGGAGGCGCTGTGAATTGGATAACTCTCAATATTACATTTGTATTTTTAAAAATCTGTGTTTGAGTGATCTTTTGGTTCTTACCACATACTGCAATTGACAGGGACATTTGAAAAAATATACCACCTAACTGATATTACAATTAATAAAATCCTTGATGTCATAGGAAGTGCTTGTGGTAATAGAACTAATGTGGGTTCTGGATGTCACATCAGGACGCTGGAGTAGTGAAATATGTAACAAGGCTTACGCTATTTCTGATATGGCAGATTTTTTGCCAAATACAAAGAAAAAATAATAGAGCACATAGATGCAGAATATTATATATCTCATAATATGTGTGCCATTTAACTCCTCCCTAACGCTTACTGGCACTCCCCAAGTCTTAATGTGGGCCAGAGAGGAGAAAATTGTCACAAAGTACTTCGATACATACAGTATGAAAATTGCTACATAGACCTCTTATCATTTGTACTGATTGTTTAATATTTTAACATATGATTAATAACCTCTCAAACAACAATCCCAACAAATACCATAAAACATTAAGTACAATACTGAATACTTTAAGAAGTGGCTAGTAAGGATTAAGGAGCTGACATCTATATACTGTAAATAACCCCAAAATGCTTTCAATTTAGCTTAAAATCTGAAGAAAAAAAAAATCCTACTTAAAAGGGAAGAAGGGAGTAGGGCTCAATAAAGAAGTAGAAGTTAAAGTATTGGAAATAAGTAGGGTGTCTGTAAATCTGTAAATGGAGCTTTTATGACTCCAATGGATACAATCCCTTATTGATATATATATATATATATATATATATATATATATATATATATATATATATATATATATATATAAAAATCTAATCTAATGTATAAGGCTTTCCATAAAGCAAATTGGTGTCAATTAAAGAAATGCCAGTTGAACACACAAGGTGAAATAGCCAGTATTGTAAGAAGCACTGATATCTAGTAAACTGAAAGACCTTGTCACGTAATTTCTGCAGTAGTGATATTTACTTTTCATATTATTGTAACTGAGGGGTGCACACAGCAATATCTCTATATATTAACCATGGCTGTGGGTTAGCATAAAAGCAGCTGTTTTGCAAGAATTGCATTGATTTATTTCAGAATAAAGACCTGAGCATTTAAGTTTGATCTGATGTGTGTCTCCTTTTTTGGCACATTGTTTGGTAGCAGTGAAGGAAAGGTTAACATAGGTCACAGAAGCCATTACAAAGAATAAATAGTGAAATTGTGGATATTTTGATTAAGAAGCTGCAAAGTAAGGTGGAAAGAGTGCCAAGATTCAATAGACAGTTTTGGAGATTACAAATAACGTGAGTCAGATATTGATGAGGGGAAGATTGAAGTTTCTTTTCTTGGAAAATTCCACATGGGTTTTAAGCACTTTTAAAGACCGGATTTTGTCCTTCAGCTGATACCAGACCATTTCGATCTGATTGAAGTCTGGCGATCTGTCATTGGAAAAAAAGGACAATTAGTTTAAGAGATACAGTACACAGTAAAATCAGTGGGAAAAAATAAGACACGGTTACCGCACTTACTCCGCTGGTGTCTTCACCCAGTTGATACCGCGCTCAAGGATATGCGCTGTTGACGCGGTGTGCTTCGGATCGTTGTCCTGGTAGAAACGGTGACCATCTGGGAACACGCTGATGTATTGCACTATCTCAGCGACAATGTTGTCTTGGAAGAAAGCTTTATTCATGATTCCTAGAGCAAGAAAAGAAAAGAGCTCAAAAAACTGCACAATAGTACAGTACAGTGCATACAGTGAGGCTACACTAGGAAAGTACAGTGCATAAGGCTACCTTATATTTTATATATTTTAGCTTCAAAGATGACAATGCAACCTGGTCCACGCCTAGAGATGGCACCCCACACATGCAGCTTCACGGGGTGTTTTGGCCGCGGCTTCAAAGATATGCGGCCTTTTTTTTGGAATGCAAAGCTTGCAAATCTCTCCAGCGACACAGTAGACTCGTCAGTGAAGATGCAATCCTGGAAAGTCTCCCCACTGTCGATCCATGCCTGGGCCTGGACCACTCTTTTTAATTTGTTTACATCCCATATCATGGGGTACGCTCTGTAATGACAAGGAATAAATAATTTTAGCGGTACAGTACAGTTTCCTAAACAACACTTTTACCTCCTGTACTGTCCAGTACTAACCTCACACGTCCATATTTCCATCCAATGCTGCGTCTCATCTTCTTTATGCTGGTCTCGGATACAGTGAGATTGTGATTTTCCTGCAGAGTGTATTTGACCCGTAATGCACTGTTCTCATCATTCTTCTCACTTATTTTGTCCACCAGAAGAGTTGTCTCCCTACAATGTAAAGAAAAACAATCCGGTAAGTAAACATATTAGAGACAGTAGATCAACAGGATACAATATATTGTTCTATTAATATGCAGCAATATAAAAAATATATATACTGTTGTAATATAAATATAAAATATATATATACAGTACTGTTGTAATATAAATATACAAAATATACAAAATATATATACTGTTGTAATATAAATATAAATATAAACAATATATATACAGTACTGTTGTAATATAAATATACAAAATATACACAATACATATACTGTTGTAATATAAATAAAACTATAAAATATATATACTGTTGTAATCTAAATATAAATATAAAAAATATATATACTGTTGTAATACGGTATAAATATAAATATACAAAATATATATACCGTTGTAATATAAATATAAATATAAAATATATATATACAGTACTGTTGTAATTATTGTTGTAATATAAATATAAATATAAATAATATATATACTGTTGTAATATTAATCTACAGAAATAACAAAAATATTAGATACAGTACTGTAGATCTACAGTACATTATTTGATATAAATTTTTTTTTTAAGTTGTATAAATATACTTACGCGTTTGTTACCCTTGGTGCCCTTCTGCGTTCTCTGTTTTTTCCGTGTGCATGATAGCTCACGGTGGTTGCTGGCACAACGAGGACAGAAGTAGCTAACCAGCGTTGGATAGCAGCAATTTGGTGTCCGCTCGTGTACATCTCCTTAATTCGCATGCTGAGTTCCTTGGAAATCTTATTAACAGGCATTGCTGCGAGTAGAAAGAAATACAAACACAAGAATGTATATTCGATGTTTAGTCGATGTGTATTCAATGTGCAGTGAATCCACAAAATGGATGGTGTATTTATACGGTAATGACTCACATTAGAGTACGCCCACTTTCAACACCTGTACCTGGTCGCCATGCATAAAAGGTTACACACTTTGCATAGCCCACCACTCGATGATCTGTATCTGAACTTGCCCTTGTCCAGATACTGCATTATGCCACCTGCTTCCATGGAGCAACCCCGATTCTACGGACACAGGAACCCACTCGACTCTGCCGTGCCTGTCATGCAGAAAAAGTGAAAGGCGATTGCCATTTCCACGCCAAGGCAAAAGCGACAGGCTAAGGCCAATAAAGAAAACCTTCTGCTGACCCCAAAGGCTAAGGGTTTTCATAGACGTCAGCCTTATTATGTCAAGAAGGAATACGGTGATGTACTCTCGACGCAAAACGAATGGGAGCCAACCCATCGAACCTGCAGACCACTTCCTCCCATACACTTCGACGACTCTGCCGCCGCTGTCCCGGAAATCTTCAGCCCGTCTTCTCCACCCCTCGTCCTCGACGCTGCCGCCGCCCTCCCGGAAACCACAGGTCATCTTCTCCAGTTCTATCCGACGACGCTGCCGCTGGTGCCTCTGAAATCCACAGGTCACTTTCTCCTTTGCTCTTAGACGACTCTGCTTCTCGCCCCCAAAAATCCAAAGGTCACTTTCTCCATCCCTCTTCAACGACGCTGCCGCTTCTCCTCTACCGGATATCCACAGGTCACCTCCTCCACCCTTCTTCGACGTCGCTGCCGCTTCGCTCCATGGAACCCCCATCTCATCCTCTGTTGCACCCATCCACCCAGATGTCCACACGCCATGCACAAGAAGCAGCTCGTTAGACCGGATACTGAATGGGATAAGTGTGGATATCCCCGGGAACTCTATTGTGCTGGCAAAGATAGATTTGATTCTGGAGACCATGCTAAATGTGGAGCAACGGATGCTACATATGGATTAACCGATGCTAGATATGGATCAACGGATGCAACATACAGTATGGATCAACGGATGGATCGATGGATGGAGAAGATAGAGGCTGATATAGCGGGTATACATCATTTGCTCGGTGTTCATGCCCCTGTTTCCCCAACGCCGGAGCAGGGGGGTTACATGGATGTGCTGAATGGGAGCATCGATCCCCTTCCATCACCAAGCGCTCCCACTCCACCAGAAAATGTAGTGTACATGTATGCCGTTGAGGAGGACATGACAACCCCGTCAAGACCACGCCAGGAGACAACACGGTGACCAAGACCGGAGGAATGCTTCCTCCCAGACAACCTACCATCACCCGTCACTTCAAGCACACCTGCTCCCAGAAGACCTACATTCGCTCGCATCAATACGGTGCCCGACATCACCCTGTGCGATCTGCCACCGGCGCTCAGTGAGAAGTATAGGTTGATGAGTGCTGGTGCACCCCACAAGTATGCCTTGTTACTTGTTAAGCACCATGTGCCCTACTCTTTGTACTGCGACTGGGCCTTCAGAGTGAACTACGAAGGAAATCGCGTAAAAAAAGGTGCTTCCTGCCAATTTAAGAAAGACCATTCTTGGGGAATTGCGGAGCTTTTATACATTTACAGATCCTGTAATGAAAGGCGTTCGAGACTGCATTCATGGCGATTTGCGCCATGCAAGGAATCGGCAATGGATGGACAATCTGGGGGACTTTCTGGTTTAATCATGGGAACTGTAAGACCATACTGTTGTGCTGAACTGTACTGTACATGCTTTGACCTGCTGTACTTAAATAAAGGAGATGTTGTTGTGTGTTTTTTGATTTGTATTTATACAGAAATGTTTTAACTTGCTGTACACACACACAGGACCTGCAGAATTCCAGTCCCTGAGGGCCGCAAACAGGCACGGTTTTCAATGGTTACCCTGAAAATCGGGCCTGTTTGCTGCCCTCGAGGACTGTAGTGGTGCAATCCTGACTGACTGTTTTGCACACCATCCCAGTGTACTGTATATGTTTATTTAATAAAGGAGATGTTGCGTTTTGTATACTGTATTTTATGAATAAAGATTTTTTTTAATCACAGGTAAGACCATACTGTTGTGCTGAACTGTATTGTACATGTTTTTACCTGCTGTACTTAAATAAAGGAGATGTTGTTGTGTGTTTTTTAACGTGTATTTATACAGAAATGTTTTTACTTGCTGTACACACACACAGGACCTGCACAATTCCAGTCCTTGAGGGCCGCAAACAGGCACGGTTTTCAAAGGTTACCCGGAAAACAGGGCCTGTTTGCTGCTATCGAGGACTGTACTGGTGCAGACTGTTTTGCATACCATCCCACTGTATATGTTTTGACTTGCCGTTCTTTAATAAAGGAGATGTTGCGTTTTGTATATTTTATGAATAAAGAATTTATTTTTAAAACATGTGACTGTAAACCATACTGACTGACTGTAAATGTTTTTACTTTCTATACATAAATGTTTTCACTACGGTAGCAGTAAACCATACACCTGTTGATGTTTTGAATTGCTGTGCACTTAAAATGTTTCTACATTGTACAGAATTTGTAAATAAATGTTTTTGTACTTACTCCACCAATAAAAGAACATGTTGATTTGTTTTACATTGTTCCATTGGCTCCTTTGCTACTGTAACAAAATACAGTGTTTCTAGAATGTACTCTACTGTCCAGGCATACTGTACTGTATATTGTAGGCATGCTGAGTACAAGAGTATTAAAAAAATAGAAGACACATACAGTACTGTACTGTACTGTATGTACTGGCACTATATAGAAGACACATACTGTATGTACAGTACTGTAATACATGTAGAATAAATGCATAGTTTTAATTTTTTTCGGTTTATTACACAGTATACTGTATATAAAAAAGTATTGTATACTGTACGGCCGGAAAACATAACCATACTGTTTCAGGTACAGTATTCTATCCTAATCAATAACAACAGCCACTAAACTGTAGACTCCGGTACATGGGTTTTTAAATCCGATTCAGCAATGTGCAGGCATTGTTACAGAAAGCGATATTATCCATCGAAATCCCTCCATTAGCCGTTTTCTTTTCTGAGGAAAGACAAAAAGAAAAGTTTTACTGTAATGGTCAGCCCCCTAAAGAAGTTCCCAGCCAGTCCCACCAATAATTTTCTCGGGGGGCGTCTCCTGTTCACATGTGCATGCGCCTACCACCGATGTAATGACACGCATATGCGTTTCAAGAAGGTTCCAAGGCGCATGTGCCTAGCGTTCCACCAATTGTTGAGTACTGTATCTGCAGTACAGTATTGTAGAAGCCGCTCAGCCAATGATATTGCTTACAGGAGAATCGCTTGACTTTTGAATCGCACCGATATTGATAATGTATTGTCAAAAAAAAAAACCACAGAAAATAATACGGCAACAGAGTTCCAGAGGTTCCAACGGTTCCAGAGGGCAGAGTCGTCGGGGTACAAAGCCAGGCCCAAGGGTTCCAGAGAGCAGCGTGGTCGAGAGCGTAGCAAGGTTCAAGGGGGTACAGAGAGCAGAGTAGTCCAGAGAAAGCAGGGAAATCCAAAGGTGAAACACAGGAGCAGGATACAGCAGGGACACAGAGGGAGCACAGCATAGGTCAGCAAACAAGGAAACAGGAACTATGCAGAGCGAGGAAGAAATGGACCGTCAGGGATTATAAAGGACGGTGCACCAATGACAGAGAGGGGAGGAGCAGAGAGAGCAGTGGGAGAAGATAGGAATAGGTCAGGTAGAAGAGAAGAGGAGACAGAAGGGGCAATCAGGGGAGTAACCGGTGGAGATTAGGAGGAGGCGTCAGGGTCGTGGCAGGGTAGAGAAAAAGAACGTGTGCGCGCGCCCTCTGTAAGTTGAGGCTGCGCGTGCACAGGCTGTGAGAGCGAGATGGCCCGCAGGGACCGTGAGGAGAACGTAGAGGGCAGACAGAGCCCGGAGGAGGAGCGTGTGCGCGCGGCCTGCATGACCGGAGGGAGCGCGTGCACAGGCCGCGTCAACAGGCGGTCGGAGCGCCGCGCTGCGGGAACCGTGCAGGAGGGAGGCAGAGGAGTGGACGGGACAACCAAGGATGGCAAGGTATTGCTCGTGGGCGCAATGGGTGACTGGGAGCGGGGAGCGCTATTGCAGGAGCTCGGGGACCGCACGGGTGCGCGAGGTCTGTGGGGCATGTGCTGAGGAAGTGGGAGAGAGGTAGAAGGAACGGGACAGGAGTGGGACAGGGTACAAGGTTTTACAGGAGATGGGACAGGGGAAGATAAGGAAGGGTAAGGAATCCCCTGGATCGTCACAGCTCCGTGCTTTTGCGTCCGGCTGGAAAAAAAAGCACGTCCGATAAAAAGTGAAGCCGGAGACGACTTGAGACCATTTTCTATTGTACATGCTCAAAACAGTCACATCGTACGTGTTGTTTTTTTCCCCCTGCTAGCATTCTTAAACTTTACGTACGGTATCTGATAGAAAAAAAAGCCGCATGTAACATTTGCATGGAGATTTGGCATCTCCATGCAAGGCTGTTACAGGCTATCGTACACAAAATAAAATAATTTTAATAACAGTGTACAGTACATGATCAGGGGGTCTCGAAAGCTGAACCGCATTGGTTTCAGTTCCGGGGACACCCTACTTCAGGAGATACAGGCCCCGTTATGGGCCCCTGCACTTTCAAGCTTCCGCGTCACGTGACCGGGAAATTTACATTCTGCAGGGGATACCGGCACCCCATAACAGGGCCTGTATCTCCTGAAATAGGGGGTCCCCGGACTTGAAACCAATGCGGTTCAGCTCCGGAGACCCCTACACATCTACACTACTGTCAAAACACACATATCAATAAACAATAATTCCTTACCTTAGCGGATAGCCGCTAAGGTAATGAAGCTGCATTAATGTACATTTTAATAATAGTGTGCGGGACCAGGGGGTCCCCTGAGCTGAATCGGATTGATTTATGCCTCAGAGTCCCCCTGCATCCCGAGTTGCAGGCCCCGGTATGGGGCATCGGAGGCCAATGTCACCGCCATCTTTATAGCGTCCAAGACGCGACGTGGGCTCTATAAAGATGGTGGCGACACTGGCACCGATGCCCCAAACCGGGGCCTGTATCTCAGGAAGCATGGGGTCCCTGAGGCAGAAATCAATGCGATTCAGCTCACGGGACCCCCTGATCCCGCACACTATTAATAAAAATACATTAAAGCAGCTTCATTACCTTAGCGGCTATCCTCTAAGGCAATGAAGGGGGTTAAGGCACAATAGCATGTTTATTGGGGACAATTGCCCACAATAAACATAGCAATATACAACATTCATCCCCCCCGCCCCCTAACACATACAATACAGTAATGGGCAAAATTACTATTATCCACATATGGATAATAATGCATTTGCCCATTTTAAATACATATAAATCACAATAAATACATATTACACTTACCTTTTCCAGACACCCACGATGAAGGCCATCTTCATCCTCATCTTCATCCTGCCCATGTCCCTCCGGTGCTGCAAAACATACAAAACAATCAAAATAGCCAATGTAATGTCCCCTAACCCCTTAATCACCATAGCGGTCATTAACCGCTACAGTCATTAAGGGGTTAACCCACCCCCACCCACCTCTTGGGGGGCCTAAATACCCTCCCCCACTACACATCCTGTGAGGCCTAACCACCCTCACCCACTGACCCAGGCGGGAGGCCTACCTACATACCCTTGGGGCCAATACCCCCTTCCCCCACCCCAGTACCCACAAGAAAAACAATACACAGCCCCAAAATAAACATCATTATATTTATTCAATACATAACCCACCCCCTGTGCCCCCCCATAAATACATGATTTATTATTTTACATACAGGTTAATACCCCAGGCCACGGGAGTCCCTGGTGGGCCTGACGTGTGTCCATAGATCACACAGTGGCCCAGCAACAGGTTTCAAACAGGATCTGGAGGCCTATGGGTGGTCCCCACCAGGTGCCTTGGGCCACCATGTTGTCTCCGCAGTTCACCTTGGGCCACAATGGGGTCTCCACGGGGTCTCCACAGGCTGGAGGTGTCCACGGGACACCACCCGTGGACACCTCTAGCCTGGTACCTGTGGAAAGCCCGAGGAGAACTCAGGTGGTCTCCAGACGTCCCCCGCAGACCCAAAGGAACCAACCCTGTATGTAAAAAAAATAAACCTGACAAATACATTAAATACATCAATCCCCCCTCCCCCAACACATACAGTACAATAATGTGCAAAATAACTATTATCCAGATATGGATAATAGGTTATTTGCCAATTATTAAACACATTAAGTAGCATTATAAAATAAATAAAGTTCTACTAACCTCATCAATATGAAGCGCCTTCGCCAGCAAATTGCCTGTGTCCTCCGTTGCCAACAAAATACATAGCCACTACATTGCAAATACATTCTGCTATCAATTAACCCCTTAATCACCTTATCGGTTACTAACCACAAAGGTAATTAAGGGGTTAAGCCACCCTGGCCCGATACCCACCCTTCATCCATTCATTCGTACAGTGGCTTCATCATGCAAATATATATATATATATATATACATACACACACACACACACACACACACATATATATATATATATACACATACATACATATATATATATATATATATATATATATATATATATATATATATATATATATATATATATATACATGTAGAGGTATCAGTACAGTGTTAGCCGAGCTTCAATAATCAATAAAATAAATAAATGATACCGTTCTGTGGCTAACAAAATGCTTTTATTTGTGAGAGCTTTCGAGATACACTGATCTCTTCTTCCGGTGATGTTGTAACATCGCCGGAAGAAGAGATCAGTGTATCTCGAAAGCTCGCACAAATAAAAGCATTTCGTTAGCCACAGAACGGTATCATCTATTTATTTTTTTGATTATATATATATAAATATATAATACATACATATACACACACACACACACACACACACACACACACGCACGCACGCACGCACGCACGCACGCACACACACACACACACACACACACACACACACACATGATTAACCAATATACAAAGAAATGTTTAAGGGTTAACAAAAACATGCACCAATAAAAATAACACTTCTAACAATAAAATATTCCAAACAAAATACAATGAAATCCAAACAAGTATACTATTTAAACCAAGCAACGCAACAGTAATAAATTACCATTAATTAATCAAATCCCAAAATAATTAAAATAACATCCTAATCAATTACACAATTAACTAGTTTAATCGTTAACCAAAACCATTCTCCAAAAAAATTACCATCAGACAAAATATAAGTACCAAAAAGAATCCACTATAAAAAAGCATGCATCTGCACCAATATTTTCAGATAAGACATTATGTCACTTCAATGCAACCTGCATAGGATGTTTTTAAACCACAAACTATTTTTGAGAAACTATACCTAGCTAGTGCATATCATAAAGGAACTATAGCACAACTATACCAGACCCTGATTACACAGAAAATAGAGCTGCCAAGTAAAAACAGCCTTGACTGGGAAAAATATATTAGGCGGACACTGGAGAGAGATGAGTGGACGGAAATATATAATAAGATCAGCTAGATCATCTCGGTGCTCGGCAACCTGAGAAATTAATCTCAAGATACTAGATAGGTGGTATTATACTATAGCCAGACTTCAACCATTCATTCTGGCTTCCTCTCCCCTATGTTGGCGCAATTGCGGCCAAATAGGCTCATTCAAACATATTTGGTGGACATGCCAGAAGATAGTAATATCCTGGAGAAAAATTAAAAGACTAATAAAGAGAATTACGGAACTAGATTGTCCATGGAATATAGAGGATATAGAGAGAAATGTTGATAAACTAATGATTCATATTCGGTCCTTAGCAAAGTCAGTTATAGCTAAAAACTGGAAGCAGAACGACCCACCAAAAATAGCAGAGGTACAAAACAAACTAAATTATATTATGACAATGGAAAAATAACCAGTTTAATCCAAGACAGATATGAAGGATTTCTAAAGATATGTATGATCTACTGGGAAGCTAATATTAAAAAAATGTTGTAGTCATTCTTTTTCTAGCCAGTAAAATTGTGCTGGTAATATGAACCAAGCCAAAATATAAATGCATGTGCAATAAATTATAACTGGATGTACTGTAAACAAAGTCAAAATGGAAATGTACCAACCTGTCCCTCCTATTTTTTCTTTTGTACCCTTTCCCTCCCCTCCCCTCCTAAATAAAACGTGTAAAAAAAAAACAATAAAATACAAGTAAAACAAAAAAAGGTACAGTGCAATACATAAATACAACCCCAATACATACAGTACACTAAAGGGCAAAATAACTATTATCCAAATATGATAATAGTGCATTTTCCACTTAAAAACAATACCAGCCAGCATAAAGAAAACAAAAGTTGGACTTACCCCTGCCAGAATGAAGACCATCCTCATCACCATCTTTCCCATCCTGGTCCGTTGGTAGGAACGTTACAATAGAAAACAAACCAATGGCCAGAAACCCCTTAATCACCTTAGCGGTTAGTAACCGCTATAGTAATTAAGGGGTTAACCCCCTCCCCATTTACCCACTTGGGAGGCCTAACCACCCTCCCTGGGGAAACTACCCCTACCCTCCACCCTTCAATCCATTGATTGGCACAGTGTTACATCATGGCTATAATACAGCCATGTTTTGCCACTATGACTGGCAATAGACAACCTAAAAAAAACAATTAACAAAAATCCAAAACCATTAAATAAAACCAGGAACCAAAAAATAAAAAACAATAAAGTAAAACCAACCAAAAATCCAAAACAATTAAATAAAATCAAGAACCAAAAATAAAAAAACAATTAAATAAAACCAACCAAAAATCCAAAACAATTAAATAAAACCAGGAACCAAAAAAAAAAAAACAATTAAATAAAACCATGAACAATAAATCCACAACAAATAAATAAAATCAAAACCACAAATCCAAATCAATTATAGACAATGTTTATCGATACCCTTACAGGGTCTTAGATAAACACATTGGCAGTCAATGGGCAACCAAAAAAAATACACAATAAAACTACCAAAAATACAAAAATAATATACAATCAATGTTTTTCTTACCTTTGATGTCTTCATTCTCCGATTCCGACTGTAGCAGGAATCCCCTTGATCCTCGATGCAAGTCCTTTCTTTATTCTTTCCTTTTTTTCTTCTCTTCTTTACTTATAAGATTGGACAGGTTTTATATATGGCCTCTGATGTAATATTTGAATGTCAGATAGTACACCCCCAATCCGATTGGCCTGTGTACTATGTGACAGATTCTTTTTTTTTTAAAGGATATGACATCATCTAAAGGGAGGGAAGCCAGCCAATCAGGAAGGCTATGCTCCCCTCCCTTTAAGATGATGTCACCAATAACAAAATGGCTGCCATCACATGTTACTAAACTAATCGGATTGGGAGATATAACATGTGAGTCATTAGATGTACACCCCCAATATAATTGGTTATAGTAAACCATGTGAAAGTTCCCATTTTTTTTTAAAGGAGGTGATGTCCCTCGCTTTAAGATGATGTCCCATTCTTAGAAAAAATTGAAGCTGTTACATGGTACTACAACCAATCACATGTGTTAAAAGGAGTTCTACTACGATTGTGTCCTCATGTATAGAACAAAAGACAAAGGGGCCTATTCTAGCAGTTTTGGCAACAAACTCATCGAGGATTTTGAGCAGTTCTCGCAAAATTTACAAGGTTGCTATTTAGAAAGCCTTGATGAGTTAGCAAACTCATACAAGACTGCATATTCCCATGAGTTCTTGCTCCTGGCCAAACTCAACGAGCGGGAGCTTCAAAAATCAAAATTACGCCATTTCTAAAAAGTAGCGCTATTCGTGTATCATCGAGAGTCTCATCAAAGCTCTGGAATAGCGAGTTTATCGAAGCTCTCATCTCGCCAGCCGTAGGGTGGCAGGATGGGATCTGAGAGAAAGATTTAGAAGCAAATGAATTTCTCCTGTATTGGATTGATGCTGGGAATCTCTAGAGCTGATACACATTAATACCGTAGACCACTGGCTTCTATCCAATGAAATAAAAATACATTTATAGACAGCTTCATTACCTTAGCGGCTAACCGCTAAGGCAATGAAGGGGTTTACTACCAGTGCCCAGTTTATTGTGAGTAGTGGGGGTGGGTGAAGGTGGTATTTGGCTTGTGGTGGGTGTTTAGGCCATGCAGGGGGTTGCGGGAGACGTTAACCCCTTAATTTCCTTAGCGGTTATTACCTCTAATGTAATGATGGGGTTAACCCCTCCCGCTACCCACCCGGTAGGCATAAACACCCACGACGGGCCAAATATCACTTTTACCCACCCACACAACCCACAATAAACATCAAAACAATACTAGCCAATATACCCATTCGATGCCAGTGTGGTTACCTATGCCCTCAATGGGAGCAAAGATATCCCCAATGGGAATGAATGGGCACCTCTCTATCCCCAACAACCATTACATTACAGTACAGTAATGGGCAAAGTTATTTTTATCCAGATCTATATCTAGCTCATTTGCCCATTCAAATTAAACATTATCCAGCCAGCATAAAGTAAATAAAACATCTACAGTAGTTACCCCTACCAGGATGAATGGCATCCTCATCACCGATCTGTGTGTCCATGCCTTCCGTGGGCAGCAATTAATGGCCACTAAACTCATAATCACCTTAGCGGTAGTATGTAGTAATTAAGGGGTTAACCCCTTCCTCTGTTAGCCACCTGGGCAGCCGAACCACCCTCCACAGGGTAACATCCCCCACCCTCTACCCTTGGCACAGTGGTACATCATGCCCATATAATATGGACAAGATTAGCCAATATGGCAGTCAATAGGCAACCTAAAAAAATAACATCAGCAAAAAAAAAACAGAATAAAAAAGATCAAAAATAATAGACAAGAATAAAAAAAATCAACAAAATTAAACCAGAATTAAACAAAGCAAACACCGAAAAAACAAGAATGAAACAAAGCAAACAGCAAAAGAAAAACAAGAATTAAACTAAGCATACAAAAATAAGATAGAATTTAAAAAAAACAATAACACAAAATAAAAAGGAATTAAAAAAATTATCAAAAATACAAAATAATAAAAAAAAACAATCAACAAAAATACATATCAATGAAATAAAAACAAACATTTGTCAAAAAATGCATTGTTTGTCACTGTATTTATCTATAGCCCTAAAGGGACATAAATAAATACATTGACAGTCAATGGGCAGCAAAAAAATACAATTTAAAAAATACAATCAAAATACCTGGAAAACAAACATTACATACAATAAATGTGTTTCTTACCTTTAGATGTCTTCACCCTTCGATTCCCGATGCATCCGGAAGCTCTTAATCCACCACGCAATGATCCTCAGCTTCAGGTAATTTATTCTTTCTTCAATCTTCTGTATTTGTAATCCATTATATCCATAGGACATACAGTACTGTCCCATCATCTATTTATACTCAAGTAAGACGGGAAAGGCCTTATATAATCCAATCGGAATGAATGCTGTACAATGTGACAGGGTTCCTTTTTTTAAGGCTATGACGTCATCTTCAAGGAATGTATGTCACATCCTTAAAAAAAATGTCTGCCATCACATAGTACTACAACCATAAGCAAATCCTCCCGGGGGGGTGAAGACGCCGCACAGCCGCAATAATGGAGAAGGCTGATAGGTGACTCAAAAAATAGCTTTATTCACACAGAATGTGCAAGCAGATCCTCTTGACGCGTTTCAGCCCATGGGGCCTTTGTCAAAAGAGTCATCCGCTTGTGTTAAAACCATCTACTTATAGGGTGTTGCCAAATTGCTACACCTGTTCCCATTTCCCAATACAATCGAGTAACAGGTGTCCATTGGCACACTCCCCATGTCATAGACGTTACATAAAACATGGTGATACACAAAAATCATCATAGTAACCTGAGCAGCATTATTTCTGCCATGAATCCTCATATTATAACTAAATATGAAAGGCAATGTCTAAGTGTTCAGGTTACATTAAAAACATGTATATATGCACAATTCATGTCTGGATCAAGCAATGAGTTAATAAACATATTGCAATAATGTTATGATATACCCATGAGTTTGGATGACGAAAACAATGTATATATATAAAGGGTAACAAAATCAATAAAAGGATATAGCAATTCATAATACATAATCTTACACAAATATTGAAATATTATTTCTGAATTTTTTAATTTATAAGTATCTATATTCCTAAACAGTGGAATAAAGCATACAGTCTATTAAATGTGTAATCTAAATACATAAATTGATGAGGAGAAGGGAGAGGGTGGAGAGAAGGGGAGGGGGAGGGGAGGGGAGGGGAGGGGAGGGGAGAGGGGGGTAGGGGGGGAGGAAAGGGAGGGGGGGAGGAGGGAAGGGGGAGGGAGGGAAGGGAGGGAAGGAAAGGAAAGGTAGGGGGGAAGGAAGAAAGATGGTACATAGTAATGGGAGGTATGGGATAAATCAATCATGAAGGAAATGTTTCAATTCCCATTCAACATTTAAACCAAAAGGTTGCAAAGTATTCAATCAGAAAATCCAAGACATTTCTTTTTTGTTGAGGCGATTAAGCCTATCTCCTCCTCTTACATGAACAGAGACATGTTCTACACCAAAGAACGAAAAATTATTTAACCCCCTGAGTGGGCATTGTGCAAAGTGTTTAGCAACCGGGTGAAAAAGGTCATGTTTATTTATTAATCTGATATGTTCAGAGATTCTAACATATAGTGACCTGATAGTTCTACCTACGTATCTGTATTTGCAACCACAAGTAATCACATATATAACATGAGTAGTTTGACAATTTATAAAGGTATTGATCCTGTATCTGCTATTGGGCAATACTGTACGTATTCTTTTAGTGGAAGATGCATATTTGCAGTACTTACAGAAACCACAAGGGAAAAAACCTTTTGGTATATTCCTAATGTTTGATTTTTTAGATTGAAACATACTTCTAGAGATGGACGTGGCTAGTGTATTGGCCTTTCTGAATGCAAATTTTGGACCCGATCTGGTATATGCTTCCAGGTCGGGATCCAATTTCAATATATTCCAGTGTCTATGGACAATTTGTCTGATTTGCGACGCCTGTTTACAGGATTTTGTAATAAACAGTGGACCGTCAGTGAACTTGGCTTTTTTAAGTTTATCTCTTTCTGTATTTTGTGTCAATAATTCTTCACGGACCATTGAGTCAGCATTCAGAAATGCCATGTCTATATTCTCCTGAGTGTATCCTCTAGAGAGAAACTTTGAACTCAATACTTTGGAGTGTTCTAGAAATGTTTCTTGGGAGGTACAAAGGCGTTTGTATCGCATGAATTGCCCTTTTGGTATCCCACGGATTAATGTCCTGGGGTGACCATGTTTTATTTTGTGTATCACCATCAACATGTGTATCACCATGTTTTATGTAACGTCTATGACATGGAGAGTGTGCCAATGGACACCTGTTACTCGATTGTATTGGGAAATGGGAACAGGTGTAGCAATTTGGCAACACCCTATAAGTAGATGGTTTTAACACAAGCGGATCACTCTTTTGACAAAGGCCCCACGGGCTGAAACGTGTCAAGAGGATCCGCTTGCACATTCTGTGTGAATAAAGCTATTTTTTGAGTCACCTATCAGCCTTCTCCATTATTGCGGCTGTGCGGCATCTTCACCCCCCCCGGGAGGATTTGCTTACTGCTGCTTTCTACCGCCTGCACGCTGAGCTGCGCATCTCTCTCTCCTGTGACCAGGACCTGGATATCTCTCAAGGGCCGCCGGTCAGGTGACCGCCCACCGCGTCAGCGGATGCAGGGTTGGCGGTGAAGATTCATCGTGAAGCTAAGAAGTGGGGTGGTCGTGCTATACCCCCACATCCATACAGCTCCAGTAAAAGGTCCATCTACAGGAGAATCTACATCACAGGAGGACATTTCGGGCATGGAATCAGTACGCCTGAATCAGATAAGTAAATCTTTTTATCCCAACTACATGGTGCTCTAAGGGAGCCTGTTGCTGGAAAAGATTGTTCACACAATTTATTGTCTCTATGCCTGGGGTCTACCATAGCCTAAGTTCCAGTTACACCACTGTGCAGCATTGCCTTATTTCTGAGCGCCTGGTGGGTCAATCGTCAGATTTACCTGGTTACATATAGTACTACAACCAATCGGATTGTCCTTAATCCGATTGGTTGACGTACCATGTGACGTCTTCCATTTTTTTAAAGGATGTGACACATCCTTTAAAAAAGTGGCTGCCATCACATGGTATGTCAACCAATCGGATTGTGAGTTATACCACTTGGTACACTTGGGCCTGTAAGTCAGGAAGCTGAAATTAATGCGGTTCAGCTTCCGAGACCCCCTGCTCCCACACACTAGTATTAAATTTAAATAAAAACACTGCGATTGCCTGTGAGACCTGTGCAGGGAGAGGCCTTTCTCTCTGTGCAGCTCAGATTGCGAGAACATAACAGGGGCAAGAACAGAAAAAAGCTGAGATCACATTGCTTCTATGCCGAACGGTATTGACATTTCCCTACCTCACGGTTTGAGATGGTTTAAGATTCTTTCTGAATACCGTGATAACACATATGACAAACCGCTAATGCCCATTTAAAATTCCAACAGGGCTATCTGTCACCCATATAAATATTCAAAGCCTTCTACCCAAACTGGTTGAACTAAGAGCATGAAGTTAAAGCTATCGTTCTCACAGAAACATGGCTAACTCTTTAAACCTTTGATGCTCAGGGATACTAAATTTTTAGGAAAGATAAATCGAAGAGAGGAGGAGGGGTGGTATTTTGTATGGAGAACTACTTACAATTTATAGTACGCTGCTAAATTGCTCCCCAAATTCATCCTCATTTGAAATCCCAGTTGATAAAATTTGCCTCCCCTTCTCTATTTTTTTTTTCATTGGCATACCGCCCCTCTAAAGCCACACTACAATCCCTGTATTTTTTGGCCCAATTTCTTCTTTGAATGGGTTGAGTGAACTTTTAGTTCTTGGTGATTTCAATCTCTATTGACTTGACCCGAAAAACATTATAATCTGGACACAATTCAACTCACTAAATTTAACTCAACTAATTTACCAAACCTCACGGTTAAACCTAAAATATTTCAACCATTCATTGCTAGATTGCTAGATTGGATTATATCCTCTTGTCCCAACAGACACCCATTCATTGTCAGTGTTGTTACCTATGCCCTAAATGGGAGAAAAGAGAACCCCAATGGGAATGAATGGGCACACCCGCTACCATAAGAGTACAGTACAATACAATAATGTGCAAAAATATTATTATCCAGATATGGATAATAGTGCATTTGCCCATTCAAAATAAAACATTACCCAGCCAGCATAATGTAAATAAAACTTCTTCTTACCCCTGTCAGGATGAAGGCTGTCCTCATCTTCCTCCCCATCCTTGTCCTCTGTTGGTAGGAACAGAACAATATAAAATACAATCTAATGGCCACTAACCCTTAATCACTATAGGTTCATAAGACTTCCTTTTTTTTATTCTTAAAATTCTAACTCCTAATTTTATGATGCATTTCTAAAAATATTTATTTCTCTAAAAAAACCTATTTAAAACAACTCCTTTTGAATTCTTGCTAATTTCTTTCTGGATTAATGGATAACTTGCAATAAACGGTTATGACCCGTGCAGCTGCATACATACTGTACAATTAGGAGAGGAAGGGGCAGCTTTACTGCTGCAATTTTGGGTATTCCCAGGCCGTTATTCACTAAATGGTGCTAAGCTTTAGGACGTCTTAAATCCAATTTATTTCGATTGGGGTTAGGGTGTGCTAAAGCTTAACACCCTTTAGTGAATATTGACCTAGTCTATAGTCTATAAAGCACAAACGTTCCCAGCACTCAAAATAATGGATCAGAGAATAAAGGGATATGCCAAAATCAAGTTTAATTATACACGTATGATGCACACAATAGGTCAGATAAAGAACAGGGGAGATAACAAAAAGGCTAGAACAGGGACAAGCACAGGGGAGGGGAAGGGAAAGGAGGGAGAAACAGAGGGAAAAAACAAGTGGAATATAAAAGTGCAGGGCAATGGGGGCAACGTAACGTTTCGGGTATAAACCCCTTCAACTGGCCTGTCCCAGGTAGACCGCAGTCACCTGGTACTTCCCTCAACCCTGTAACAGATTCCCTGAGGTACACAATGATAAACAAATACTGAAACTCTAGGATGAATGTCAAAAGGCTATACAGCACATGTCACCGGAAAAATCCCTGAGGTACACACTAGTGGACCAATACTGGGTTACACAGCTACATAGAGGTAGACTGTGGAGCAGAAACCTCACACAAGGAAGCTAAGTGTATGGCAAGGGAGTATACAGTAACTGGCAAAGCAGGATACTACAGGTTAATGACCCACTACAACAAACTTAAAGTCCAGCAAGCACAGGAACAGTCCAACAGTAAATGAAGCTGAAACAACGAACTCCTCTAGCTGCAAACAGCCCAGCAATGCAGCTAGAGGAGTTTGTTGTTCCCTTTATTCTCTGATCCATTTTTTTGAGTGCTGGGAACGTTTGAGCTTTATTGTCTATTTGAGAGGAAACAGGGTCCTCTCTGTGCCCGTTTGCACCTATTAATATTATTTTTTCATAATCAGTCATTGTGTGTGCTGTCTTTCATTTTTTTTATTGACCTGAGTCTGTTTCAGATTCTTTCTGCCAGCTATCCTGACATTTAGATGATGCCATTTCTTGCTCATAGATCAATAGCAGCTTATTCACAATCTAAACATTCTATTATATGTGTTTGTATTAAACTTCTTCACTTCAACTTTCTTTAGTGCACTCATAACCTGTTTCCATAAGGAACACAGTATACTCACACACCCTGCATCTTTGGGCAATATCAGAAGGACCTTACTGGTGCGCCGACGAGTATTCTAACACTTGCCTTAAACTTGCCTTTGAAAATCTGGGGCTATAACCAACAAGATCCATTTACATGCTGCATACATGCTGCAAACATTTCAGTGACATTTCTGCAGAGACTAATGGCCCATCGGATTAACACAGTAGGATTTGAATGGGTCTGCCAGGGACTCCCGCTGTTAATCCGATGGGCCATTAGTCTGTCTGCAGAAATGTTGCAGCATGTACCCAGCATGTTTTCAGCATGTACTCAGTATGTACCTGGGTCTTGTTGGTGATTGCCCAAGATTGGTTTTAGAATACTCGTCGGCACTACAGTACATTCATTAGCCTGTTCCAGGATTAAATCCGTATTAGATTACCTAATCAAATTCACACAGTACCCAAAATAATTAGCTGCTTTTGGTACTTATGCAATCAAAAGCTTTATAATCAGTGCTGTAAAGAGGGGAAAACCTGTGCACTGTTCTCTCTCCTCTGTCTTTCTGGTTCAACCTGTTAAATCCTTCCTTATGAGCTTTAACTTTGCATTATAAATGTGGAATGCCTCAGGGATTTCTTTAGTCAAGGTAGCCACCTTTTTATTCCCCCGTGGTCTTATTTCCTGAATATTTTTCTGATTCCGGTATTCCAATTGAGATCACTTTATTTACAACTTGTTTAGGATGGGACCGGGAAATCTCCGATCAATAGAGTGAACCCACTCTTAAGATTCCCCATTTGGAAGTAAAAGTGTGTCTTCAAAAGTCGTGCTGGCTCACCATTAAAATATGGATGCAAATATGAAATCCTTTCTGGTTCAAATTGAGTAACCTGGAGTCAGATTTAGTATCTTAGCAGTTTCAAGCTTTTATTTTTTGGAGTCCAAGGCTTCATATACAGCAGGCATATGAATGGAGAACCTTTCAGCTTTGTTGATGTTATTGGTTCTCGCAATACTGTACATTCAGAAGGTTGCATCTCCGCAAGAAGCAACGAACAGCGGCCGCAATTAGGAGCACCTGTGGCGGAGTGCCTCCATTCCAAACCTAATCGCGATTCCTGGAGAGGAAGGGGCGGTGAGATCATCATATGCCTGTACCTCTGATTCCTTATTGCCTGTTATTATCGTTTACTTTGTAAGTGGGCACTTGTGAAGTGTTTTTTAATTCATTAAATTGTTGCACAGTTCGCGCTATGGTGTGTTCTTGTTCTCTGCTGTAGTGCACCCTATCCATTCCATCCTGGTCCTCAGACGCCCATCTACGTGGGACTACTGTTCGTGTACACTTTATGTGTGAAATGCCTTTACACACTGTCTACTTGTGAGTATAATCTTTGCAGAATTTCATAGGAATATCATTTTTGTGCTTTACAGTATTGTACTATTTTGTGATCTCTCCTCTTTTACATGTGCATGGTGTCCCGCTCCCTTGTCACCTCTACCCACTACGTCCCAGGGGAAACAAAGACTTTCCCATCTTGTCTAGGTTGAGTGGGTATCCTTTGTTTATTCATTTTAGTTTTATTATATATGTTTATTGCACTTTTTTGGGTTAATTTCTTATAGTGAGCCCTGGTTACAAGAGAGTGTCACTGTTTCACTGTTTTAATTTGGATTATTTATTTGTGGCACTATCTCATCTTGAGCGCCAAACCTGGTTATTTTCTTGCTATTGTGTTGTAAATAACCTGAGGGCTTGTTTAAACACAAAATCTACGTGCATATGTTTCTCTGATCTCACCTACAGGCCAGTCCATCACACCATCGCATTGACTTGTAAATAAAATTGGTGCTCATAAAGAAAAATTTCGATTCAAAATCAATAACAGGATAAAATATAAACATAAATCCCTATACAGTACCCCATGTCATAGGTTTTCCCACAGAAAGGTCACTGGCTTAGAAATATGAAAATTCACTTATTTGATCCCAAACATACCTTTGCTCAATTCTGATTTCATAACTTCAGGGCAAATCCCATATACAGTACAATTCTTCTCCCATTGAAAAACACATTAGCCCACTCCTGTCGTAAATTAGCTGCTAGGTTGACGGTTTTATGACAAAGAAAAAAAACTTCTAAAAAAAGGCATTTAAGTTCTTGCCTCAATATACAGTATAAACGCACTCATAACTTCCTTTCTCTAATACTTACTGTAGACTTCAGTCATATCAATAGATTCAGGCAATAATGACCGAAGTAACAAGATGGATATCTGCGCTTGGCACCTCTTACCAATTGTCTGTGGTCTTATTTCATGCGTCTCCTTGCAATGATTACAGCTATCTGGACGTTATTCTTTAAGATAGAGTATATCACCAGGAATACTTTCAATGCCACACCCGCTGAACCTTGCAGAACCCTTCAGAAAATACTTTTGAAAGTACCTCTGAATGTGTCCTGTTTACTTGGATGTCAGAGAGGCCTATGTTAATCCCATCTCTGGCAAAACAACTGCCCTTACAGGTATCTCAAGTTTCTATTAGCCCCATACAACACATCTTGTAATTTTAGTGGGCTGTAAGGGATAACCCATCAATTAAGCCATCTTTCCAGTTCTGGACCGACCCAGGAAGAGTCTTGAGCTATCAAAAACTATATATATACATATACATATATATATATATATATATATATATATATATATATATATATATATATATATATATATATATATATATATATAAAAGCACCAGATTGATTAAAATACATGATGTTCCCCAGAATTTTCTTTACAATCCGCAAAACACGACTCGCCCTTTATAATATTGAGCTGCTGAAACTCGCAGATTAAATGAATTTTTCAATCTTCTGCGGATTCAAATCTGCCAAAAAAAATCCCCCATCTCTTACAAGGCAAAGAATACCCACTTTATCAATGTAGCCCCCCATTTATAGCCAGGAGTCTTTGATAAGTGGCATATTTGATAACTTTATTTTTACAAAGATTTTTGCAAATTTGTTTAAAGCATTAAGTTAAGCAAAGTTTAGAAAATTATTTGTCTCACTTCTGAAAGGGGGGGGGGGGTAAATTCATACAATCTTAGGCAAATTAGCACATTATCTCATTTATTTAAATATTTCAATTGGTTTGGTTTTACTTTATTCTGTATATCCATTTTATTTTGTCTGTTTAAACCCCAAATAACTATGAAATGTGAAATGTTAAAGGGTGGTTTTAAACTTGTGCTACCAATAATTCAAAAATGTATTTCATATTTAATCTCTTATGAGTCTGAGGATCGAAGCCTTAATACATCAGCACTATTGCCAGACTTGTATAGTACATGGAACCTAATAGAAATAAATGAAGTAATTTGAAAAATGTAGGGTTGAGAGATTTAGAAAATTGATACAATTAGACAATCTGACACACCCACTTCTTGAAGCATTTTATCTTTTCAGCATGGTATAAAACATCTCAGACAATGGTAAAAAAAATATATACAAATAGGGGTTAGTACTGTACATCTGCATCCTGACAATCAAGGATGTTACAATTACAATGAATTATGCAAAAGGATACAGGACTAATTTACTAATCATCTCCACAGGTCACAACTCAAGTGGAATATTATTAAGTAAAAAAACAACCCTGAGAACAGTTTCATTATCATTTGTAATTGTGAGAGATCTTTTTTAATTTGTAGCATCATGCTGCTTAAAGCCCCTGCAATTTATTCATGCATGTATGTAAGAATAACAAGTGGGCTCTTGTGTTTCTTTCACTCATTACATTTTTTAACAGAATATTTCAGTAATGGATAGGAACTTACTTAAAGAAAGGTGTGCAATGTCACTAGAGAAATAGATTGACCCATGTTTTATTTGGACAAGTTCTGAAAATATGCAAATGTACTGTAGTCCATGCATAGACCATCCAAATGAATTTTCTGACCTTGCAATAGATACACAGGATTGTATAAAGATTACAGCATGGTAGGTGTAGTTAGAGAAAGAAAAATATATTTGTGGACTTTGATCCGCCTCATTCCTTTGGTCCGTGGATCAGTCTCAACCCCTAGAGAGAGGGAAAGATTCAATTTAGTAATGTGCACAGTTGTATATATCTCCTCCAGTGTCCTTCCAAATAAATTAGGGAGGTATACCTGAGCTAAAAAAAGGAGCACACCTGAGATACCTGACAGGAAAATATGCTAATGGCTATGCAAAGTATATTCAAATGAGTTCCATCACACACTTCCTAAAAGGTTTTCCATACCAACTACAGTATATACTACAGAGTTGAAAAACCTGACAAGAGTTGATATGGCACCAACCTAATGACTGGAATTGTGTTATACTCAATAAGACAACCACATTTTTTCTAGGCTGCTCCTTTAGCAGTGTGAGCTAAACCAGCTGCTGGGTGGCATTAGTGTCACATCATACGTTTGAGCTGTTCGCTGCTCGCACATGTAGCTACTTTAGCTATTAGCATACTGCTGCGGCCAGCTTTATTCTTCCATTTACCCGCAATTTTTAGGGCTTTTTTCGGCAGCTGCCGAACTTGGCCGCGCGCCAGCCGCATCTTGTGGCCGCGTGCGGCCCGTTTCCCCATTCAGTGCTAATGCGCTGAGCAATGGGAAGCGCCTGCAGCGCCAGAAAAAAAAAACGGCCGCGTCTACACGGGGTTTTAAATTACCCGCGTTGCAGGCCACCTGAGAGTTAGTTTAGCCGCCACTGTATCTCACAGGTATCTCAGGTGTGCTCCACAGGGACTATTACATTGTTAACCAATAAGTGAAAGTGGTCTACTTTTAAAAGAAGCCAGTGGGATGGATTTGGTCAAAACAATCTGGGAAACAGATTTGGACTGGATCGCCCATCTCTAGCTGGAGTACGCAAATCATTCATATAAAATGAGACTGAAAATGAACATTACACAAACAGTGTTTTTTCAATTACTGTGCTGAATTTAAAAAATATGCAGAATTAGTAGGAGTCACTAATAGAAAATGCTAACATATTTTATTAATAAATAGGCAGGAAATAAGATGCCAAACTAGTAATACACACTAATTTGTTTAGACAGTAATTACACTGTATATGTTAATATGTTTGATTTTATATGGGCTATTTGAGTTTTATGAAAATACCAAAGCAAAAAGACTTAGGGGGGCCTATGCGGGAAACGTCGAGAATGGCCATTCGCCAGATGTAGAACTCGCCATGTTTTTGGTGGATTCCCCTCGCAGTATGCAGGAAGGTGCGCATATCTATGAGAGGAATCCGGCAGAGAGATGGCGAGCCCTGGCGAGAAGGGCTCCGCTGGCGAGATTTGTCAGAAGAGAGCGAGATCCGCCTCTCTCTGCACAAATCTCGCCGGCAAATAAAAAATGTTTACATAACAATTGTATTAATATTGTAGATGTGCAGGGGGTCTCCGGAGATGAACCGCATTGTTTTTATGTCTGGGGACCCCCTGCTTCACGAGATACAAGCCCCGTTATGAGGTGCCAGTATCTCCTATGCATGGAGATAGCCCGATCACGAGACGCGGGACATTTCCATTCATAGGAGATACCGGCACCCCATAACCGGGCCTGTCTCTGGGGAAATAGGGGGTCCCCAGACATAAAACCAACACGGTTCATCTCCGGAGACCCTCTGCACATGTACACTACTAATACAAATACAGTAATGCTGCTTCATTACCTTAGCGGCTATCCGTTAAGGCAATGAAGGGGTTAAGTGACAGTAGCATGTTTATTGTGGACAATTGCCCCCAATAAACATTGAAATACACAACACAATCACCCTCTGTGCCCCCAACAACCCCTATACCCCCCTTATATACTTAACCCATAGTTATTTTTTTAGGCACAGGAATGGTACTATAGGCCGGCGGTGGGCCTCGGGTGTTCCCGCAGTGGTCCGGGGGTCACCACTTGCTTTCAGTACCAATTGTGTGCCCCAAAAAATCAATTACAAATACATACATTCTTTTAAATAAATACACCCCCCCCTAACACATACAGTACACAGTATATTCATGGGCAACATGACTATTATCCACATATGGATAATAGTGCATGTGCCCATGTAAAATACATTAATCCCAATAAATACATCTTGCACTCACCCTTGGCTGCCAGCCACGATGAAGGCCATCCTCATCTTCATCACCGTCCATGGCCTCGGGTGCTGGAAAACACATACAAGAATAAAAAGAGCCAATGTAATATCCCTAACCCCTTAATCACCGTAGCGGTTATTAACCGCTACCATCATTAAGGGGTTAACCCCCCCTCCACTACCCACCCCTGTGAGGCATAACCACCCTCACCCCTACACACTGGGAGGCCTACCCTCCCTCCCTTGGGGACAATACCCCCTACCCCCAATACCCACATTCAAAACAATACACACACCCGCAATAAACATAACAATTATTAATAAACTATACATAACCCACCCACACCATATAGTAAATATATTCTGGTGTTTCTTAACCCCTTAATAACAATAACGGTTAATAAGCGCTAAAATTATTAATGGGTTAAGCCACCTTGCACCCATTCATTTGTAGTGGCTTCATCATTCACATATTATATATATATATATATATATATATATATATATATATATATATATATATATATATATATGTATACTGTATATATATATATATATATATATATATATATATATATATATATATATATATATATATATATATATATATATATATATATATATATATATATATATATATATAGAAACCACATTGGATTACAATTGTTTTTTATTTTATGGGTTCCTGGTTCCTGTGTTTGGATTTGTTACAGACATAGCGGATCCCCCGGAAGTCGGTCATTGGTCATCTAATGGTAAGTAAACTAAAGAAATGTATTTTATTTAAGTTTTAAATGTTTTTATTTCTTCCTAGCATGTTAGATTAATTTTTTTAATGTCAATTTAATGCCCCTTTATGTATATATATATCTCTATGGAGCTATATACATACATGTTTATTAAAGGGTTGTTTTGCAAATGTTAATTGCATTTTTTCATGTCTTGTACAAGTATTTTCCCTTTTTGGTTAAAATTATGTGTGTGAAATGTTATTTTGAATTAGTTATGTCATTTCAGATGATGATGATTGCATGGATTTATTTAGGGACCCTGCCTTAATTTTTTATTGTGGCTTATTTGTTGAAGTTAGATTATGTATGATCGTGTTAGTTAGAAATATAATTATTTTCGGAATGGTTTTGTCTTAGCATTACAATAGTGAATAGCGTTTTGGGTTTAGATTTGCTAGTAATGTATTTTGGATGGCATAAATTGTGTGTTGGATATTTATTATTGTCAACTTGCTTTGTTTATATTGAATGTTTACTTTCAATCGTGTATTTATTTTAGACCATTGATTGTTATTGTGTACATTATGGAAATACTGTATTATTTGCATCATGTACAGTACACATTGTTAAATTGTATGTTTTATTGCCATTTGCTATTTACTGGTTTGGATAGTTGCTTGCTGTGTTCTCTTATGATATGTGTTTTTATTTTCATTTGGCTTTGTTTTTAATTTGGCTGTGATGTTGTCAATTTGCGATCGGATGTTTTAAATTTGTACATGGATATCCTTAACCATTTCTTTGTAGATTGGTTAATCATACATATATTTATATACATATATTTAAAATATTTAAAATATTACCTGTCTAAGACATGCAAATGAATATACAGGAATATTTACAGTTGCTTTATGCTTTTCTGTGGAGGGTTTTAGTCACTTATTTTACCCACCATAACCTTAATAGTCGTGGTGATTACCTACTCTTATCTCATTTGAGAAAATGTCAGCAAGCCAACCTCACACTGATGATACCCATCAAGGTTGAAACATGTCTGTGAGTGGGTTAACTGACTTTGCATCTCCCAAGTCCTTGCTTAAAAGCTGTGTTTAAAGCAGCATGCATGACTAAGGGTCGCTCATGTAATGTGAGCATGAGATAAAAGGTGGCACTGTGTGCTCATTTGCATGTCATTTCCCAGAATCCCTTGCTGCAGTGGAAGTGCTGTTTGCTGGGTGATAATGGTGAAAGACAGGGTTGCAGACCTGTCTAAGACATGCAAATGAATATACAGGAATATTTACAGTTGCTTTATGCTTTACTGTGGAGGGTTTTAGTCACTTTTTTTACCCACCATAACCTTAATAGTCATGGTGATTACCTACTCTTATCTCATTTGAGCAAACGTCAGCAAGCCAACCTCACACTGATGATACCCATCAAGGTTGAAACATGTCTGTGAGTGGGTTAACTGACTTTGCATCTCCCAAGTCCTTGCTTAAAAGCTGTGTTTAAAGCAGCATGCATTGACTAAGGGTTGCTCATGTAATGTGAGCATGAGATAAAAGGTGGCACTGTGTGCTCATTTGCATGTCATTTCCCAGAATCCCTTGCTGCAGTGGAAGTGCTGTTTGCTGGGTGATAATGGTGAAAGACAGGGTTGCAGACCTGTCTAAGACATGCAAATGAATATACAGGAATATTTACAGTTGCTATATATATATACATATATATATAATACTAGCTGATATACCCGGCGTTGCCCGGCATTGAATTTTTCCGCTCCCCCTCTGTCTCCGCTCCCCCCTCTCTCCCTCCCCCCATTGCCATCTCCCTCTCTCCATTGCCATCTGTCTCTCTCCATTGCCCTCTCTCTCTCCATTACCCTCTGTCTCTCTCCATTGCCCTCTCTCCCCCCTTCCCCTTTCTCCCCCGTTAACAGCAATCGGGGTCCCCTTGCACATGAATGTGGCCCCCGTGTTAACAGCTGTGTCCCCCCCCTCCATGTTCACAGCTCCGCTGGGTGGGTGAGTGACTGGGTGGTGACTGGGTGGGTGAGTGACTGGGTAGGTGAGTGAGTGATTGGGTGAGTGAGTGACTGGGTGAGTGGGTGTGTTATCTCTCCTGCCTGCATCTCTTCTTCCCCCCCCTGCATGTCTCCCCCCTGCATGTCTCCCCCCCCTGCATGTCACCCCCCCCTGCTTTCCCCATACCTGAAGCAGCGGCAGAGGCTGCAGGTAGGAGCCGCGTAAGGGAAAGGGCGGTGAGGCGCGGGTGCTGTGAGGTGGCCGTGGAAGCTGCAGTTGTAGGGAGAGCCTGGTGGATTCCCTGGGGGGAGCCGGTGGGGAGGTGAGCAGGGTGAAGAGTACAGTGGCCGGGTGCTTGTGCGTGTGTGTGGCAGTTGGGTGACGTCATAGAGCCATGCAGGCCAATGAGAGGCGTGCGATCTGATTGGCCAGAGACTGAGTGACGACCACGGACCAATCAGATTCACCACATCTACCAACAACCCCACAAATTTCAAATTTATATATTAAGATGTGAATGATGAAGCCACTTTACAAATGAATGGGTGCATGGTGGCTTAACCCATTAATTACTTTAGCGCTTATTAACCGTTATTGTTATTAAGGGGTTAAGAAACACAAGAATATATTTGCTATATGGTGTGGGTGGGTTATGTATAGTTTATTAATAATTGTTATGTTTATTGCGGGTTTGTGTATTGTTTTGAATGTGGGTATTGGGGATTGTCCCCAAGGGAGGGAGGGTAGGCCTCCCGGTGTGTAGGGGTGAAGGTTGTTATGACTCACGGGGGTGGGAAGTGGGGGGGGGGTTGCTTAGACCTCCAAAGTGGTGGGTGAGGATGGGTTAACCCCTTAATGACGGTAGCGGTTAATAACCGCTATGGTGATTAAGGGGTTAGGGGACATATCATTGGCTCTTTTTATGCTTGTGGGTGTTTTTCAGCACCCGAGATGGCGGTGATGAAGATGAGGATGGCCTTCATCGTGGCTGGCGGCCAAGGTTGAGTGCAAGATGTATTTATTTTATTTATTGGGATTCATGTATTTTAAATGGCCTAAATATATCCATATGTGGATAATAGTTATTTATGCCATTACTATTACTGGAACACCCGAGGGCCACCGCCAGCCTATAGTGTCATTGCTGTGCATCCCAAAAATGTTAGGGACCTTAAGGGGTTGTTGGTGTATTTTACACACACACACACACACACACACACACACACACACACACACACACACACACACACACACACACACACACACACACACACACACACACACACACACACACACACACACACACACACACACACACACACACACACACACACACACACACACACACATACCGTATTTCCTCGATTCTAGGACGCACTTTTTTCCCTATTTTCACATTGCTAAAATAGGTCTGCGTTCTAGAATCGCTGTATTAAAAAAAAAATCAGTAATTTCTCTGTATGTCTAGGGAGGTTGATATTCAGAGCTTCAGATTTGGATTGGTTAATCTTGAAACCTGAGACCTTGGAGAATTTATCTAGTAGGTCAAACAGGTTAGGTAATGACGTAAGGGGTTTGGAGATGATTAATAGGATATCATCAGCATACAGGGCCGCTTTATGTGATTGGGAGTAAACGTTTAACCCTGAGATATCCAGGTTATCTCGAATTCGTGCCGCTAGGGGTTCAATACATAGGGCGAACAGGAGGGGAGATAAAGGGCATCCCTGTCTTGTGCCACTCTGGATTTGAAATGGGACCGAGGGGAAGCCCTGATGTATGACCCTAGCGGTTGGGCCTGAGTATAGTGACATAATCGCTCTACTCACCCGATTTCCGAAGCCAAATGCCGCGAGCGTCTCTTTTAAGTATGGCCAGTCTATCCTATCAAAAGCTTTTTCTGCATCCAGACTTAATAGCATGCTTTGTGTGTTATTTTTGTTAGCCAATTCCAACAGATCAATAAATCGTCGGGTGTTATCCGCTGCCTGCCTCCCCTTAACAAAACCGACCTGATCTGGGTGTATTAGTCTGGGTAGGATATGACTTAATCTGTTGGCCAATAATTTCGCATATATTTTGATATCGGTATTAATTAGAGATATTGGCCTATAGCTTTTACAATTTAGCGGATCCTTGCCAGGTTTATGTATAAGTGATATAGACGCCCGCAGCATGTCCCCAGGAATAGGGGCTCCTGCTAAGATAGCATTAAACATTTGGAGCAGCCTCGGAGCGAGTGATTCGGAAAATTTCTTATAATAAAGCCCCGAAAAGCCATCAGGGCCTGGTGCCTTTGATGGCTTAAGCTCCTTGATGGCCTGCGACACTTCTTCCAATGTGAAGTCAGCGCCCATAGCTTCTCTGTCTAGCTCGGTCAATCTCTCTAGTTTTGAGCTGGCTAAGAAATCTCTCAGTGCGCTGCTCGTGTTGTTATTGTGTGCCACCTTCTTACCGTCGTATAGGGAGCCATAAAATGAACCGAATTCTTCCACTATTTTTTTAGGATTGGCCGTAAGTACACCCGATTTTAAGCGTATAGCTTGGATATTAAACTTAGATTGCCTATCTTTCAGTGCGCGCGCCAGCATCGTATCCGGCCTGTTAGCTTTTTCATAAAACTTCCTCTTAGACCAACATAGGGAGTTATCTGCCCGGGAAGTCAATAACATATTTAATTCAATTTTTGTATCTTTAAGTTCCTGTGTCGTAAGTGGATCGGGATTGGTCTTATGACTCGATGAAAGGGAATATAATTTGGATTGGAGCGTCCGAATTTTGGAATCCCTCACTCGTTTTCTTTTAGCAGTGAGATTAATTATTATGCCCCTTAGCGTTGCTTTATGAGCCTCCCATAAAGTCATATGGGACTCCACAGAGCCTGTGTTTATCTCAAAGAATTGAGTTATTTCTTGACCTATCGTTTCGCATGTTTCGGGTATTTTAAGAATAGATTCATTAAGTTTCCAGTTTGCGCCTGGTCTATTGGTCTGAATATTGTTGCACCTGAGCTCAATTGGTGCATGGTCAGACCATGAAATATCATGAATCTTTGTATGATTGACCTTAGGGACCAGGTGGCACGAAACGAAGCTCTGAATATCAACCTCCCTAGACATACAGAGAAATTACTGAAACTAAATTTCAATTTTAACTGGCAAAAGAACTCGATAAAATATTTGGGGACCTATATCACCAAAGATGCAAAAAGCATCTATAAAGCAAATTATCCCAAACTGATCTGGACTTTAAAACAAGACCTAATCAGATGGTCTTCCAAGAAGATTTCTTGGATCGGAAGGATTCACAGCGTTAAGATGAATCTACTTCCCCGTATCCTATACCTCTTCCAGACACTACCTGTGCCACTCAAACTGAAGGACATACTCTCACTTCAGTCTGGAATATCTAATTTTATCTGGGGAGGTAAAAAACCGAGAGTAAATAAATTATCTATGAAGAGACCTATCTTAGCGGGTGGCCTAGCGGTACCCTGCCTGTTGTCATATTTTAAAGCGGCTCAATTAAGCCAGGTCATACAATGGCATTCCGACCCCAAATTAAAAAGATGGGTTGAGCTCGAACATGCGGCTTGCTCCCCTTTAGAGCTTAACAATTTGATTTGGCTACCTAAAACATCAAGGAAAAACACTATTTTACCGCTCACCTCAATGGCTAACTCCTTATCTGTTTGGGAAGCATCAAGATTAAAAAACTCACTTACTTCAGCAAATTCCCTGATGTTACCCATGTAGAATAATCCTAGCTTTGCACCGGGTCTTATTGGTCATAATCACTCAATTTGGAAACAAAAAGGCTATACTAGACTCAAAGATCTGGAGGGCCATGATCTAAAAATTAAATCTTTTGACCATCTCAGACTAGAAAAAGACATTCCCCACGCTGAATTCCATAAATACCTCCAGCTCAGATCATTTTATAATAAATTTGCCCCATACCCCCCATTGACGAATTTTGAAAAGCTCTGTCGGGCAGAAACCGACACTAAGGGACTCATATCTACGATATACAGAGAGGTAGTCGAACCTGCAATATCAAAGCACCAATCACCTACATTCCGTACCCAATGGGAAAGGGACCTGGGGGAGACCTTGGACGACGAAGAGTGGAATGCTATATTCCTAGGAGCCGCAAAAAGTTCTATATGCACCACACTGAAGGAGAACGCATATAAAGTTCTTATGAGATGGTACCTCACCCCACTCAAATTATCTAAGTTTGTACCAGGGTCCTCCCCATTGTGCCCTAAACAATGTGGAGGAACAGCTGACCTGTTACATATGCTGTGGTCTTGCCCGCTGATATACCCGCTATGGGAAAAGATCAGAAATTGGATCCAGAGAGTATTTGATCTCACTATTCCCCCAGACCCTTGGCTGTTTCTCATGAACAGACCCCTAAAGGGCCTATCAAAATCACACAATAAACTAATTGCACATTTTGCTCTAGCTACGCGGTGCGAGATCGCAGCACTATGGAAACGCCCCGATATTCCAATTATCCCAAAGATTCGGAATCATATTTGGTTTATCTGCCAGATGGAAAAGCTAACGAGCTTAGTTAATGACACTGGCGACAATTATCTAAAAGTTTGGGCCCCCTGGCTTGCCCAAACAGACATCCCTGGCGTAACACAATTTGGCTATAATAGTAATAAATGCGTTCTCCTTTGGGGCATGAGAACCAACCCCACACCTAGAACCTCATACTTCTTACGCCCAATCACTTATTCTACAGAAAGGCCTCACTAGTTGATACATAATCCTCACGCTGTCCTGGTGTTCCCCAGATATATTCTTGTCCTTAGATACACCTTCCCCCTCTCCTTCCCCCCCACCCCCTCCTTTACCTCCTCCCCCCCTTTTTTTTTTTTTTTGTTTATATATTATTATTTACCCCAGTACCTTACACATGACGATTCCCACACACGTGGTTAAGTAGGGCTCGAAAAACTACGTGAGTTTATTATGCTTTTGTTATTGTATATGATATGCTAAATATGCACCTGATGTCTTTTTTTTTATGTATATCATGCATTTATGTATAATAAAATACAAGTTATAAAAAAAAAAAAAAAAAAAATCAGCTAGGGGGCGCTGCTGCAGATGCCGGCAGGGATATTCACAATGTGCATGAAAAGCACATGGCTGCGATCACCCCACCCTCCCCTTCCCTTCCCATGAGGTGCACAGGGATCGGAAATGCCTGCCAGGGCACATCAACATTGCCCTGAATCCCCGTGTGAAATGCAGGAAGTGCAGAGGTAGCTGTTTCTCTCTGTGTGTCTCTGGATGTGTTTCTGTATGTGTTTGTCTCTGTGTGTGTATATGTGTTTGTCACTCTATGTGTGTGTGTGTGTTTGTCTCTGTGTGTGTATGTGTTTGTCACTGTGTGTGTGTGTTTGTCTCTGTGTGTGTATGTGTTTGTCACTGTGTGTGTGTGTGTGTGTGTGTGTGTGTGTGTGTGTGTGTGTGTGTGTGTGTGTGTGTGTGTGTGTGTGTGTGTGTGTGTGTGTGTGTGTGTGTCTCTGTGTCTCTGTGTCTCTGTGTCTCTGTGTCTCTGTATGTCTCTCTCTCTCTCTGTCTCTGTGTCACTCTCTGTCTGAGTGTGTGTATGTGTCTCCGTGTGTGTGTGTGTGTCTGTCTGTGTCTGTGTCTGTCTCTCTGCTATCAAAAGCAAGAGAGGAGATTAAAAGAACATGTTCTTTTTACTTTAAGGAAAGCAATGAGTACAGGAATAAAAAGGTACTTGGTAACATCATAAAAAGGGGCCACTAAATGTAAATAGCTAAAAAAAATCCCCCCCACACTGCCACTGCCATATCTGTCTCTCTCTCTCTCTGGTCTGTGTGTTCTCCCCCCCCCCCACCCATTCTCTCCCCCCCACCCATTCTCTCCCCCCCCCCACCCATTCTCTTCCCCCCCACCCATTCTCTTCCCCCCCACCCATTCTCTTCCCCCCCCACCCATTCTCTTCCCCCCCACCCATTCTCTTACGCCCCCCACCTATTCTCTTCCCCCCCCACCCATTCTCTCCCCCCCCACCCATTCTCTTTCCCCCCCAACCCATTCTCTTTCCCCCCCACCCATTCTCTTTCCCCCCAACCCATTCTCTTTCCCTCCCACCCATTCTCTTCCCCCCCCCACCCATTCTCTTTCCCCCCCACCCATTCTCTTTCCCCCCCCACCCATTCTCTTTCCCCCCCACCCATTCTCTTTCCCCCCCCACCCATTCTCTTTCCCCCCCCACCCATTCTCTTTCCCCCCCACCCATTCTCTTTCCCCCCCACCCATTCTCTTCCCCCCCACCCATTCTCTTTCCCCCCCCACCCATTCTCTTTCCCCCCCCACCCATTCTCTTTCCCCCCCACCCATTCTCTTTCCCCCCCACCCATTCTCTTCCCCCCCACCCATTCTCTTTCCTCCCCCACCCATTCTCTTTCCTACCCCCCCCACCCTCCCATTCTCTCTCCCCCCATTCTGCCTTTTGCTCCCCATTCTGTGTCTGCCTCTCCCCATTAGTTATTGAAGTGTCATGTGACCCTGCTAGTTAAAAAAATAAACAAAAAAATTCTGCACATTTAATACAGTGAGATTTTTTTTTCCCCAATTTTTTTTATTAAGTCAAGGATGCGTCTTAGAATTGATGGCGTCTTACAATCGAGGAAATAGGGTATATATATATATATATATATATATATATATATATATATATATATATATATTAGAAAAAGAAAAGAGAAAAAAAAAAAAAAAGAGAAAAAAAAAAAAAAAAAAGAAAAAAAGCGCCCGATCCTTGTGTAAAATCAGATGAACATTTTAATAAATCATGGACAAGACAAATGCACACTTACAATTTGTCTGATTAAAATAAGCATTTTATGGGACCTGCCCATGCACCAAACGAAGACTCCACAGTCACCTCCGCTCTGCAATCTCACGATCAGTTCGAGACCCAGTAGTTGAGAACGCCGTTTACTCCAAGGTGTATCGATTTTCATCCGTCAGGAGCTTCTCAGCAGCGTGCGTCCGCCATTACTCCCACACATGTGGTACTGGATACCGGAAGGACTTTCCTTGTGGTTCCTGTGTCTCTCTCTGGTGCCGAAGGCAGGTCAGCCACCGTAGTTGCAATGCAAACCGTCCCTACGCGTTTCTTCCGCCTTTGCGGATTTCATCAGGGGATGGACACCAAAGGGGCTAGCTGGTGTTAAATAGTCCCTCACATCAAAGGCTCACAGGTGTATTTAATACCAATGGTGTCATTAAATCAAGTTGATAACTGGTGCAATATAATTGAAAACTCTATTACATTTGAACTTCACAGATATATTGAATATATATATTGAATATATATATATTGTGGGTAGCGGGGATGGGTGCAGTGTGTATTCGCCCCAACGGTGGGTGTTTAGGGCTTGCGGGTGGGTAGCTGGAGGACTTAACCCCTTCATGACCATAACGGTATTAACCGCTACGGTAGTGAAGGGGTTAAGTCCACCCGCAACCCCTAAACACCCACAAAGGCCAAATACCCCCTTCATCCACCCCCGCTCCACACAATAAGCCTGGTACTGGATGGTTAACCCCTTCATTGCCTTAGTGGTTATCCGCTAAGGTTATGAAGTGGGCTGTTAATGCATTCTTCCTGCTTCGGATGCATGGGGGGGATGCTTCGGTGCTGATATCACTGGGTATCAGCTCTGGAGCCCCCCGGCATCAATCCAAACCTGGAAAAGGGCCTGATTTTTTCTATGTCCCGTATTGCCGCTCAGCCCCAGCTTTTTGCCAACTTTTCTTGGCGGAGAGATTTGGAGAAAATGTCTCCATTCTAGAGCGGCGATCAGCGCTCCTAGAATACAGCGGGTTTTAAAACTGGTGATTTTTATTTTCCGCCAAAAAAAACAGCGGATTTTGCTCATCTCGCCAGCTTTTCGGCATTTACTGAATTGCTGTTGGCATATTTGCCAAAATACTGGCGTGATAGGGCTTTTCACCGTTTCCTGCATAGGCCCCATAGTATTTGAAAGCCTTTTATTTCTGTAATTGTTCTCGGAAGATTTAATATTACTTTAACTGAGAAGAAAAATGTAAACAAATGTATATTTATAAAGTATACAAATATACATATGGGGACTTATTTATTTTTCAGAGCTAATTCATAAAACTGCTTTAAGCACATTTGGTGTACTGTACATTTAGTGTACTTTACTTTTAGTGAATAGTTTTTGCTTGAGTTCTACCAATTTGTTTATTAATACTTAATGCTCCTAGAGCAATCATTAAAATAACTACTATAGTGCCCACGGTTATTCTTACACAAACCAGTGGCAATCGCCAAAAAGACCCAGGCACGCAGGTACATGCTGGATACATGCCTTAAACTTGCCTTAAACTAGACCCAGCATTTCTGCATTGATTAATGGCCCATCAGATTAACAGCAGGGGTCCCTGGCAGTCCCCTGCTGTGTTAATCCTATGGGTCATTAGTCAATGCAGAAATGCTTTAAACTTGCCTTAAACTAGCCAGGTTACATCCAGCACATACCCAGAATGTAACCGGGCTAGTTTAAGGCAGACTTTAGAATACTTGTGGTCTCGTCTGTGCGTAAGCCATCATAAACACTGTGCTTCACGCTGAGGGTCCAAGGTGATGAAGACTTTAGAGATAGGGGAATATGTCACAATTCTTCACAGTGTTTATGAAAAAAATCACAAAAACTGTATGGTGCTCTAACATGAGCCACTGGCCGCATAGCCTATAGACATAAAGGCATTGTAGTGTCCCTTGGAGGTCCCATGTATTCCCAGACCAGAAAAACTCCAACACTGAAATAAAACCACTTCCACTAGATACCGAATAGCTGGAAAAAGTCCCACTAGAATAATGTGTGACTTTCACTGGCTAGTGACCAGACATAAACATCGATTGGGTAAGTATAAGGTAATTCAGATGTATAGGTTGGAATAACTCACATTTGTGGGGTCTTCAATGGAACTTCCTCCGTGGGTGCGTGCTGCCGTTACTCCACAGTGACCAGACATCCAAAGAAAGGAGAGATGGAGCACAGCTGGTAGTAAATAAACTGTTATGGGAGTTGGACCCAGGTAAAAAATGTTTAATGGATCTGTGCAAAATACAAAAACTGAGCCCTCGGGACCCCACCAACGCGTTTAGAGCTGATAGCTCTTTCTCAAGGTGCATAGTGATGCCCACAATAAACTTACCTAATATACTCTAATTTCCCGCCATTTGCCGCCATCCATCCGTCGCAAAAACGCGTCATAAATGACGCGCCATGCGTGGCCTGGACTGGTGACGTCAGCGCGCAATTCGAGTACAAACAAAAACTTTATTGATCATTTTGTTAAAATACTGTAGTGAATCTTGAACAACTTTATTGCTATATACCGACGTAACAACCTGAAAACTTTATTCAAATTTGTTTTAAAAAGGGATTCAAAACGAGCAACAGTATATTATTAAAGAAAAAAATATATGTTAAAAACCAACCATTTACAAGACTGGTAATATTTAAAACAAGTAGTAAAAAAACATCTTGTGTGAAAATTATTGAAACACCACTCTTCACATATAAACCTACATAATCGATCAGGTGCAAACATAATATATGCACACATATTATACGTTATGTATTTCATATATATGTATAATTATACGATTATAGAGTGAAAGTGACAATAATTCACAGAATGTAGATGTAAAGATGCACTTGAAGTTAAGGATGATGTGCATGTGTATGCACGGAATAGCAATATAAGTACTTTAATTTATTTTATTTATTTTCTTCAAGTCTATGAAATCCTTCCCATTTGTCTATCAAATTAATTTTGTGTAAAACATTGTCACACAATATCCATAGACATGTCATAAATAAAAGTAAACAACAATAAGAACTTATGACAAGAATGAAATAAATCTATCCCACGGATATACAGAAGGGTTGAATCCTATATGCCAGGTTGTAAAATGAGATTTACACATCAAGAAAAGTAGTTGCACATAACAAGGACCATTGTTATCCCAAAATATATACATATATACACATATAAATAGTGAAATATATATAAAATTCCATTTTCATATAATCAATCAGTTTATTGTATTTTATTAATTAATTATGAAGGAAATTACGAAAGAAATGGGCCCAGATCCCACTCTGAATTCAGACCATAAGGTATTCTTGTATTTAGTGTAAATATCCAGTAGAGTTCCCTTTTGTCTAGTGTCTCTAATCTATTACCTCCCCTTATCGGTTTAGGTACATGTTCAATTCCTCTATGTTTAAGTTTTTTAGGTCTCCCTGTTTGCATGTTGAAAAATGATGGGATACCGGATGAGTTAAATCCCCAAGTCTAATTAATCTTATATGCTCCCTCAACCTTGTTTTTAAGGCACGGGAGGTACGTCCAACATATTGTTTACCACATCCACAGTCCAAAAGATAGACTATGAATGTGGCATTACAGTTAATAAATGATGTAATGGGGAATTGTTGTCCTGTACTGAAAGATACAAAATAAGAAGAAGGTTCCATATAACCACACGAGATACAGTTTAAACACTTAAAGCACCCCTTTGGGAGATTTACCCCTTGTGTGTTGCATGTTGAGGTAAATAGACTTCTGGACACATAGTTCGCTACAGTCTTTGCCTTTTTGAAGACAAAGCGTGGACTCTCAGAGTGTACTTTTTTAAGAAGAGGATCGGCCGACAAGATATTCCAGTGTTTTTTTACTATGCTTTTTATCGCCTTAACTTGTGTATTATGTTGAGTAACAAAAACAGGACCATTTTCATCCCATGAATTAGTATTTTTATTGGTTTTTCTTTGTTTGTCCAAAAGATCATCCCTTTTCATTGCTGCCACTTCCTCGAATGACCTCTGGAGAACATCTTTGCAATAACCTCTTTCTTTGAATCTGTTTAGAAGTTCATGGGATTGTATTAAAAAATCTTCATAATTAGAACATATCCGTCGCAATCATATTAATTGTCCTTTTGGAATAGAATTTAGGAGAGACCTAGGATGGCAGCTGTCAGCTCTCAAATAAGTGTTACGTGAATTGTTCTTTCTGTATACATCAGAACAAATCCTCATATCCATATTAATAAATAATAATAAATCCAAATATTGAATATGATGAAAATCATATGTGTACGTGAATTTTAAATTGAAATTATTTGTGTTAAGGTGATCTATGAATAGCAAAAGTGATCAACCCCTCCATCCCAAATAAAAATGAAATCATCTATGAACCGCCTATAAAAAGTGATAAATTGTCGATAGGGATTGTCAGCTCCATTTATGACGCGTTTTTGCGACGGATGGATGGCGGCAAATGGCGGGAAATTAGAGTATATTAGGTAAGTTTATTGTGGGCATCACTATGCACCTTGAGAAAGAGCTATCAGCTCGAAACGTGTTGGTGGGGGCCCGAGGGCTCAGTTTTTGTATTTTGCACTGATCCATTAAACATTTTTTACCTGGGTCCCACTCTCCATAACAGTTTATTTACTACCAGCTGTGCTCCGATTCACAGTGTTTATGACAACATTCAATTCACGGTAGAATATTCGACCTTAAATTTGGCCTGAAAAAATGTGGTTGAATATACATAAATCAACCAGCGTATTTGCTTTGCCGTCCCTTTTTATGAATATCACAACATTTGATTGGTGAATGTTATGAAACATTCGGTTCATTTTGTGAGCATGCATGGTGTGTGCATGTCCGCCCATGCATGGTATGTGCACGTCCGCGCATGCATCGTGGGTGGCTATTCACCAAACGTATCAAGTGTTTCCTACTGTACATTTTTCAATTGCATGTTTATACATTTGTTCAAATCAATCAATAATATAACATTACATTCACTCACCCACATTTGTGAAGCCTACATTCTCACTGTTGTTGTTGAGATTGTGAGAGGGAGCTGGGATGGCTGGATTAGTGTGGATTGATAGGCAGGTAAGGAGTAGGGACAGGCAGGCATAGGTGATGCAGGGATAGCAGGAGAGATTATTTTTTGTCTCAATTTTTTTTATTGCGAATGGTGACAGGGGCAGGAGGGTTCTGCTAGTGCTCGTCTTGTCAGTAAAGGTTGTTCAACAGATTCAGTTAGCAATGCAGAACAGCAAGAAGAGCTGTAGATATACCAGTTGATTTTCCTTGGACCAGCAGTAGGAGTAGTGTTAGAAATAATGCTTCTGTATTTCATATTCTTTTGGGGAAGCGTGACAATAAAACATATATACACATGAATATTAAAATTTATAAAGTAATATATTTATTGTATTGATAAATATACATATTACTTTCATCTCCTCCTGCCAATCTGTTTGGTCTATCCCTTGTAGCTTCCTGCAGATCTTCTTCCCATCCATTTCCTCATCTCCTTCTTCCGATTTACCGGTCTTTAAATTTTATACTATTTGTTATGTAACCCCTCTACTTTTAGGCCCTATACGTGTACCTAATGCTGAGATGGGGGCCTGAGTCCCCACAGGGATACTTAACGTGCCACACGTGACCTAGGTCAGATGGTGGGAAATAAGGACACAATGTGTGTATGTGTGTTACAGCTGCTTTTATGTACTTACTGTCCACTCTCAATAACCTTGTGATCCTCAGCAAAGGATCATTACACTCAGAATACAACGATACATATAATATTGCAATTAAGAGTAAAGTTCCGCAGGTGTGTTTCAGTGTCAGTATAGAATGAGCCACCCAATTCTCGGTATGTTGGCTTTGTGATGGTGCCGGAACACCATAAGAGCTCTATGTGTGCTAAAGTGTTGCATGCCTGTACTTCACAAAAGGTGATTTGGTACCAGTGTATTTGCAGCCATTGAGGGTCTCTTCCGATGGCGCCAGATGCTTTCTGAAATGTCCCGACTTGGATACGCTTTTCCCCACGCTAGTCCCCACACGTGTACTGCGATCACTCAGGCAACTCTTGATAAGCCTAACAGCACTCAGGCTCGTGAAAATCAAACCCTATCTATCAAGGTCGCTCCTTTTTAAAGGCTCCTCTTCCTCTAAGTCCCACATCTACATCAGTCTCCATTAACAGTAACATATCCATAGCAAATTGGAGAAGAACCAGCCAGGGAGCAGTGTGAGTGTGTTGATTCCATTATACAGAGGGTTACAGTTACACATATTAAGTGGTCTTGAAAAGTGATTGGTTTGAATTTAGTTATGTCTGTGTCGGCCTTTGTAGAAACTATTTTATATATATATAATGATGAGACAGTGACTCTGCTGGAGTAGTGCAGCTAGTGCAGGTTCCAGCATGCAGGAGGTTAAATTTCTCCTGAGAAACTAGCTACAGATGTAGCTAATTGGCAGAGAACTCCTGAAGGTACAAGGGATTTAAAAAGCAGGCAGGCAGGCAGCTGCACACTGAAAGAGAATGCTTTCCCCAGAGAAGGGGGAGACTTCTCCCCAGCAAGGACAGCCACAAAGCTGTACTTTGGTCACAGAGCCTGCTGGGACTGCTTGGGTTGCACACCCAGGAAGCAAGGGTGTGTCGGCTGTGACGCAGGGCTGGAGTGATGTATTGTAGTTAGTCTAAAGAGAGGAGTAGGCATTTATTTTATGATTTGTTTTTCCTTAAAGGGATGGTTTGCCTATTATGTAGTTAATATTGGCATTTGCATTGGCATTGGCATTTAAAGTGAGGTTTTTAAGTGATACAGTTAGACTACAGTTAATATATATATATATAGTTAATATACTCACCTTCTTCATGCAAGACCAATAACCAATAACCTCAGCTGATATGACATGGATCTAATTGCATTCTCTTCACAGGTATGTTCCTGATGTTGAAACCCTGTGTATAAGACTGAATCTGGCCTTGTTGAATTGATATATAAGTATGTTCCTGATGTTGAAACCCTGTGTATAAGACTGAATCTGGCCTTGTTGAATTGATATATAAGTATGTTCCTGATGTTGAAACCCTGTGTATAAGACTGAATCTGGCCTTGTTGAATTGATATATAAGTATGTTCCTGATGTTGAAACCCTGTGTATAAGACTGAATCTGGCCTTGTTGAATTGATATATAAGTATGTTCCTGATGTTGAAACCCTGTGTATAAGACTGAATCTGGCCTTGTTGAATTGATATATAAGTATGTTCCTGATGTTGAAACCCTGTGTATAAGACTGAATCTGGCCTTGTTGAATTGATATATAAGTTAGTATGTTTGAATGTAAAAAGAATTATTTTTTTTTCCTTTCCTCTTAACTCTGTGCTGTTAATTGAACAAATGGAACAAGGTGACTGATTGGGGAGGGGGAGGGTCATGTGACCTTTTTTTGTGTATAATACTAACAGCTCAGCTGCATTGGGCAGGAACTGCATTAGGCAGTGAGGCATTTAAAGTGAGGTTTTTAAGTGATACAGTTAGACTACAGTTAATATATATATATATAGTTAATATACTCACCTTCTTCATGCAAGACCAATAACCAATAACCTCAGCTGATATGACATGGATCTAATTGCATTCTCTTCACAGGTATGTTCCTGATGTTGAAACCCTGTGTATAAGACTGAATCTGGCCTTGTTGAATTGATATATAAGTATGTTCCTGATGTTGAAACCCTGTGTATAAGACTGAATCTGGCCTTGTTGAATTGATATATAAGTTAGTATGTTTGAATGTAAAAAGAATTATTATTTTTTTCCTTTCCTCTTAACTCTGTGCTGTTAATTGAACAAATGGAACAAGGTGACTGATTGGGGAGGGGGAGGGTCATGTGACCTTTTTTTGTGTATAATACTAACAGCTCAGCTGCATTGGGCAGGAACTGCATTAGGCAGTGAGGCATTTAAAGTGAGGTTTTTAAGTGATACAGTTAGACTACAGTTTGACTAGAGGTGACTGGGGACTGGATCTACTGCACACACTTTTACTCAAGACAACAAACGGTAAGCTATTCAGATCACACTATGATCCCATGCTTGTTAGCCTGCATAGTTTAACCCCCACCCCTTTACAACTTCTTTCACTGCAGCCTCTCCCAAAACTGACTGCACAAAACACTGAAACCCTGAATTGACCCTAGCATTGCAATGCAGCAAAACACATGACAAGGTACAGGCTCACCCCTGCTGTTTAGTCTGCACACACTCACTCTGCTCATAACAGCTCCATGCAACACTGCCTACCTCTGGCATCATGAACCTGCTATGTCTTCTAACTTTTTTCTTTCTCCTGGCCTCATGGAGATGTTACTCCCTCTATCCACTACAAACTCCTCCATCCTGGCCCGCACCCAACATCACCATACACCCTGGACTACTCAAAAGCCTTGCACTATCTACTGAATGTTGGTGGAGAACTCTAAAAACCAGCACACCAACCACTGCTCACTCTAATGGAAAACACCACAAATCTACAACTTGTAAACAACTACCCAAATTTCTTCTCATACTATTACTCTCTCTAGCAGGTGATATTGAAACTAACCCAGGTCCTCCCATTTCAGCTCTGTCCCATGCCCCTGAGAATTCCACCTTTAAATTCCAAAAAGGGCTATCTGTCGCCCATATAAACATCCGGAGCCTGCTGCCCAAACTAGACGAACTAAGGGCATGGTGCCTTATGCATAAACCCAAAGCCATCGTTCTTACAGAAACATGGCTATCCTCTAAAACCCCTGATGCAAATATCGCCATTCAGGGATACTCCATTTTTAGGAGAGATAGGTCAAAGAGAGGAGGAGGGGTGTTATTTTATATTGCAGACACCTTACAATTTACACTGCTACATTGCCCACCAAGTCCACCCTCTTTTGAAACTCTAGTTGGCAAAATCTGCCTCCCCTTTTCTAAGCCCATCTTGCTTGCTGGCATCTACCGCCCCCCTAAAGCCCTTCTACAATCCCTGACTGATATCACCCAATTTCTTGCCTCCATTTCCTCTCTGAATGAGAAGAGTGAGCTGCTAGTTCTTGGGGATTTCAACTTCAATTGGCTTGACCCTAAAAACCACAAAATCCAGATACAACTCAAGTCACTTAACCTATCGCAACTCATTTCCCAACCCACACGAATAAACCTGAAGTCGCATAACCATTCCTTGCTAGACTGGATTCTCTCCTCAAACCCCAGCAGAATCCAATCCTCTGGCATCCTTCCTGACATTTTCAGTGACCATGCAATAGTGTACTGTGTAAGGAAAATTAAACCGCCCCATTCAAGCCCCAAAGTTCTCCTCACTAGAACATTTAAAAACTTTAACCCACAACAGTTTCTGGATGACCTTACCAACTGCCCATGGCACAGAATCGATTTAATTCCCGACCCTGATTCTGCGCTTGACTATTTCCAATCCGAGTTCTTAAAACTCTGCGATACCCATGCTCCACTACGCAAAATAAGGGTACGGGGGGCCCACCTTCCATGGGTTACACCTGACCTTATAGCACTCTACCAGTTCAGGGATGCCTTGTGGAAAAGCTACAAAGTAACTGGCACTACCAAGGATCTCAATCACTACAGATGCCTGCGGAACGTGTGCACAAGGCAAACAAGGCATGCAAAAGCACAATATTACTCTGACAATCTCCTCCAGAATACATCAAACCCAGCTAATTTCTGGAAGGTTATCAACAATATATTCCAGCCTCCTAACCATCAACAACCAAGTAATATCACTAAGGGGGATATTACTCTGACAAACCCCACTGACATTGCAAATGCATTCAATGATTACTTTGTGGGGTGTGCCACTAACTTATTAGCGAAACGCAGCCCAAACCCCAAACCTGAATCTCATCCTGGGAGTACCCCTATAGTCCCACCCCCTCCCAACACTGCCCACAATTTTCAATTTAGCCCAGTATCTGAAGAGGAGATTACACAAGCGCTCCTCAAACTAAAACTAAGCAGCCAATGTGGACCCGACTTACTACAATCTAGGTTCCTACGACTTGGTGCCCCAGCCATTGCCAAACCAATTGCGTCCATAGTCAACTCTATCCTGTCTGCAGGCCATATCCCTAAGACCTGGAAAACTGCCAGAGTTGTCCCAATCTTCAAAAGTGGGGACAAAAACACTGTCTCAAACTACAGGCCAATCTCACTTCTCCCAATTCTATCCAAAGTTATGGAAAAATGTGTCCACTCCCAATTAAGCGAGTTCTACACCAAGACAAATTTCCCTAGCCAATTCCAGTCTGGGTTTCGTCCCAAACACTCCACCGTAACTACCCTGCTAAAAGTTTGCAATGAAATCCAGTGTGGAATGGAACGGGGACAACTCACTGGTGCAGTATTCCTAGATTTTGCAAAGGCTTTTGACACAGTTGATCATGCTATCCTGCTTAACAAACTCCAGAGCTCTGGAATAGGGAAACATGCTTTAAACTGGTTTCAGTCCTACCTATCAGGAAGATCCCAACATGTGTCCATCTCAGGCTCTAACTCCAACCCCCTGGATATCACCTGTGGTGTCCCGCAAGGCTCTGTTCTGGGGCCCCTACTCTTCTCAGTGTTCATTAATGATCTTCCCACAGCTTGTAAGGAAGCCTCAATACACATGTATGCAGATGACACAATCCTGTATGCACACAGCCATAGCCTCTCTGACCTTCAACACATACTTCAGTCTGACTTTTTGAGACTCGAAAACTGGATTTCCCAAAACAAACTGTTTTTAAACACTGACAAGACTGTAACAATGGTATTTGGGACCAAGACTAAATTTGTAAAGCTTCCAGTGACTGAGCTCCTGATTAGAACCAACGCTAAAACCACCCTAACACCTGTCACTAGTTTTAAATACCTGGGCTTATGGTTTGACTCCCACTTAACATTCGGGATGCACATTGATACCCTGACAACCAAGACCTATGCCAAACTAGGGGTACTTTACAGGAACAAATCCTCCCTAAGTCTCCTGGTCAGAAAGCGTATTGCACAGCAGATGCTAATGCCAATTATTGACTATGGAGACATAGTATATGGCTCGGCTCCTCAAACCCACCTTAGCAAACTTGACACCCTCTACAATTCAATTTGTCGTTTTGTTCTCCAATGCAACTACAACACACATCACTGCGAAATGCTCAAAGAACTAGATTGGTCATCACTAGAGTCTAGGCGCAAAGTTCACCTTTCCTGTCTCACCCTCAAATACTTTCTGGGCAAGCTACCCAGCTACCTGAACAAGCTCCTCACCCCTACCACATGCAGTACCTATCACCTGAGATCAGACTCCAAAAGACTATTCATGGTCCCAAGACTCAACAAAGTATCCGGACGTTCCTCCTTCTCCTTCCGTGCACCCCAAAACTGGAACAACCTACCAGAGACTCTCATATCCACCACCAGCTTAAGTTCTTTCAAATCTAAGGCTGTCTCACACTTTAATCTGGTCTGTAACTGTTTCATACGCTCATAATATATATTTTCTTTAACTGTGCATGCAATGTCTTGTATATAAATGTATACCTTGTTCATTTATGTAACTGTATTTGTAACCATGTATTATTTGTTTTACTCTGTGCCCAGGACATACTTGAAAACGAGAGGTAACTCTCAATGTATTACTTCCTGGTAAAATATTTTATAAATAAATAAATAAATAAATAAATATTGTGCAGTAATAAAAACCCTGTTCAACAAACACCAAGGTTTCCTGCCTTACTCTGGGACAAAAGACTGTGCAATTTGATGGAGGAGTCACAATTGGTGAAGTTTAATGCAGGCAGTCCAAAAGCCACTGAGCTGTGGAAACTGTGGTGTTGATAATAAATGCAGGGATTTAAAATGGCCATCCAGCCAAAGTGAAATAGCAGACTCTAGAGTGAAGTCTGTCCCACTGTGTATGACCAGTTGTGCTTACAGGATACACAGGGCCAGCTCTTCACAAATTCCCTTGTGACATCTTCTCAAAGGCATGGTGCAATTGTCATGGGAATGACAACTAGTCTTAAGATGGCAAAGGCTGCTGTTACCGCCATGGAGGAAAAGCCGGGAAAAGCTGGGATATGTCCCAGAAAGACATTCACATCTTCATCCCAGAGCTAAAAAATTCTCAGCAAGAGGCTTGCACGCTCAAAGCAGAGCTTCGTAAAGTAAAGACACAATTGACACAGGAAAATTAGAAGTGCAGGAAGCACTACATAATGTAGAAAGAAGGCTGCATAAAGAATGTGTCTGCATATAGAGCGGAGTCAGCTGTAAGAGCTTCGTACGAGTCTGGAAGAGGCCAAGGAGAAACAGGCGGATCCTGAGGAGAAGCAGCAACTTCTACAGGAAGCACGTATCCAGGCTTCTCACATAGTAGAAGTGCTACAGGAGTATCTGAGTACACAGTGTGTCCCTACTGGGCATCATCAGGAGTTGAAGGCCACGTTGTGCATCACAAGAGCCTCGCTGGAGGTGGAGCTTAGAGGCCAGGTTACTCTGAATGAGAGGGAGCACATGAAGGTCCAGAAACTGGAGAAAGAGCTGGAGGAGCAAAGAGACTGCTCCATCCCCAAAAATCAGTACACCCAGGAGAAAGAGCCATGGAAAATGCAAGATGCTGCGACCATGGCAATGAAATCTGCAGAGCTACAAAATATGATGGAGGCATTGATGCAAACTAGGAGAAAGCATAGGGAAGAGGTGGAGGCCCTAAGAGGAGAGTTGCAGGATGTACTCAAGAGACAGAAGTTTCTCGTTGAGGCACTACACTTGCTGCAATGAGAGAGAGTTTTCAAAGACTTTACGTAAGGGGTTAAAACGTTCGAGTTTGAAAAGATGATTTTGGAGAAAAAAGTTTAAAAATTAAAAGAGAATTAGGCTCTATGGACCAGTAAAGCACACATGTCTCCTCTACAGGAAAAGGTATTGGCCCTACCCATGCGTCTGTATCCCACAGAGACCAATGCTCATGAGGACAAGGACCTCTCTCTTGTGCAGCCATCTAACAAGGAAGCATCAGAGACCGAGGAGTCCGTGGAGAAAATGGAGGAATATTGTCACAAGTGCTGGTCCTGGCTGATTTGGAGGGTGGCTCCTCCTTCCCAGTTTTGAAGCTCACTCCCTCCCACTTTTAAATGGTTAAAAGCTCACTCCATTTAAAAAAAGCCCCAATTTATAATACAGCACTGATCATGCTATCACGTGATGTCACGACCAATCAGAAAGCAGCACCTATTAGATGTGTCACATCAATACACTAAATTTTATTAGACCTCACATGTCTGCAAATTCAAGGCAATGAGTATGGGCAAACAGGTAGTGCGCTCTGATTGGTGCACTGACTTCTGGAACAATTGTAACTTTATTAAACTGACATTTAAAAACGTCCATTACAACAAAAAAGGGGCTTCTTAAACCTTAGTGCAAAGTTAAAAAACAACAAAATATAGAGAACAGACATTCTACGTAAGGACTAACATTAATAATAAACTTAAAAAAAGAATATTAATAACAATTACAGCTTAAAATTAAAAACATAAACATATGTATAAAGTAATCTGGGTTTCTACCTACCTTCCTCTCCCAAGTAATGCCTCATGGTGAGTTATGTCCTGCACTAAGCAGAGAGCACTGACCACAATGTCGTACTTGTAGAGTCTCGGCCACACTCTCAAATATTATGAAGAGTATTGTGAGATTATTATAAAGAAAGGTCACTCAGAGTTTGTATAAGATAAGGTTTGTCATTTATTGTATCACAACAATATTCAGAAATATCAGAAATATCACAACAAGCTTCTTATAAGCTGATGGCTAGCAGTTACAGTATGTTACCAATCCATTCCTAACTATGCAGAGATTATATAGCTAATATGCATTGTCATACTCACAAACCAAAAGATATTATGATAGGTCAGCCAGTCCCAGCTCAAGTCTCATCTGTGTGACTTCACACCTAAGTTCGGTTCTGAATCTAACATGGAGTCTTGCAAACCTATATAGCATCTCATAGTTTGCTGCGTACGTGTGACATGTGACCATACGGTTCTGTGGTTAGTGACGTATGTTGTTTATCATTAGGAATTACAGTTACTGACGTATGATATATTTCATAATTTACCGTTAGACCACGGCCTGTTTACTTGAGTTAGTTCCCCTTTTATGCCTATGTAACCTGTCCCAATATCCTGCCACTTCTTAGGAAAACAAGCTATTATTTCTAAGACAAGAAAAGCCAGGATTTTAACAGTATACTGTAAGCTATACTAGGCCTTATAATGATACTATGTATATATGTACCTGTGACCTGTATTCATTATGCGTTATATGCCAGAAAATACCTGTAATCCATAACAAAAGTGCTATTAATCAAAATTGTGAGAGAGATAATAATACATTAACTCCCATGAGGAATTTTAACTCTGTCCTAGATGGCATGAATATTAAAAATTTACAAAAATAGCACAGTTGCACACAGAACATTTGCAAGACCAAGAGGGCACAAAATAGATTCATACATAATTGTTAAATGCTACTTAATCATGTATGCCCTCTTTCCTTTAAGATTACTAAGCACATAGACCAGAAATTAACCCTAAAATAAAAAAAGAGAAGGGGAGAATCCCCTAAGTATGGAATCAATAATGGTCATATGTGATCTTAGGTTTATCCAAAGGGAAGGGGGAAAGGTCAACATTTGAATACTCCAAAGAACAATAAATACTTGAATGTGAAAAAGATTAGGTATATGTTAATTTCACAAAGCAGGAACATGATGATTTCAAAAGACCATTAGTTTATTACAGAATATTATTTACTTGAGGAAAATCAATCATCTCAGAAAATGTCTAAAATAGAAGATAACATATTTTTATCAAGTTTTTAGGGATTTTCTAGGAAGGTTCCCTAGTAGACATTTGGCAGATATTTCAACACTTAATTAGCAAGATTTGTTAGAAAAAAAATTTTGTTAGCAAGATTTTTAGCAAATTTTATAACCAATCTCTCAAACATTTTTGCAAATTTTTGGCCAATTTTCTAACCATTTATTTAACAAATTCTGCAACAGATTTTACAGTGAATCTCTAGCAGGATTAATAACAGAATTTTTAGCAAAAATGTTTAGCAAAATTTTGAGCATAATTTTTTTTAGCAAAGATTTTTAGCAAGGTTTTTGCAAGATTTTTAGCAAGATTTTTAGCAAAAAATAGAGGAAATGTCCCAGGTCCCAATCTGTATTAAGTCCAAATGGAACCTGGGTTTTCAAAGTAAATATCCAAAAGGCCTCTCTCTGATCAAGCCTCTTGGTACGATTAACACCTCTCTCATGACACAAAACTGACTAAATCCCACATACTTTGAGTAATCTACTATCTCCCTGTGAGCAGTGGGTATAGTGTAGTGGAACCGGATGATTGAGATCTTTTTTCTTAATGAGCCTCACATGCTCCATAAGGCTAAGGCCCCGCTCCCAGAGTCAGCGCACCTGCGCTGCTGACAGGCGGTGCGCTGAGATACACAGACCGCGATCTGCGGTCTGTAGGGAGCGGGAGCCGGAGCGGGAGGTGGGCGGGAGGTGGGAGGTTTGATCGGGAGGTGGGAGGTTTGATCGGGAGGTGGGCGGTTTGACAGGGAGGGGGGCGCGGTTTGACAGGGAGGGGGGGCGTGGCTTGAGCGGAGGGACCCGCTACTCTCCCCCCCCTCCCTCCACGGACTCGGGCTGGAGCTGGAAGGTAAGTTTAAACACACACACGCAGGCACTCATTCATACACTCGCACACACACACACACAGGCAGGCACTCACGCACTCATACACACACACACGCGCGCACACACAGGCAGGCACTCACGCACTCGGGCACACACATACACACACAGACAGAGGCAGGCACTCGGGCACACACACACACAGACAGGCACTCACGCACTCAGACACATACACACACAGACAGGCACGCACTCAGACACACACACAGAGAAAGGCACTCACCTGCTTTCACTCCACACTCCTCCCCGCTCCCCGAAGCCTCTCCTCCTCCCGCAGCCTCCCCTCCCCATTGGCTCACAGCCACACACGTCACGCGTCAACGCTAGGAAACACCATTCTCTGGTGTCTCCAGCGGCTGACGCGCTACAGCGTGTAGTCAGCTGTGCAGCCAGTGGGGACCGGCTCGCGAGGATTCCCCTGCTGGTGGGGAACTCGCGACCCGCCGCCCGCGCCAACGAGCGCAGCGGGACCGAGGCCTGATGCGTATTTTGAGGCTCCGTGTAGTCCGGCCTACGTACTGCATCCAAACACCTACAGGTGAGAAGGTAGATCACAAAAGTAGTCTTACAATTGATAAAACTGCGTATATTGAAAATTTCCTTAGTACATGTACTCTGAAAGGTTTTGGTTGGGGATAACTGAGCGCAAATTTTACATGAACCTAATCTATATGAGCCTATGGTTATAGGGTTCCTATTGTATGAGTGACCTGAGAACAATCTGGGGGGAGAGTGAATTAGATACTGCTGCAGCTCATCTGAGTCTAACACTTCGCCGGTTTTTCCCTGGCTTTTTCCTGGAATGCGACGCACTTCACCTGGAGCATGCTGCATTCATTTTGCGTTCCCAGCCACGGCTCATGCGCGGCTGATGCGCGGTTGATGCGTTTATTGAGAATGCAATTCTTCACGTGTCCACCAGATGGCAGATATTCATGAATTGTAATGTGCATGCGCTTCAGTAATGTGTCAACTTGCAGGTGTTTCGTTTAAAAAAGATACCACAGTGTGCTATTGTAACTTGGCCTTGAGACTGAAGGAAGAGGTTGCAAAAATTTATCAATTTAGGCTTTTCATATTAAAGATAGACAAAGACCAGTTTCGGTTACAGTATTCTCCAGAGACCCGCCGCCCGCCATCAGTGTTCAAGTGCAGCACGTTTTCCAAAAACCCAACAGATGATAAGATGGCAACAGTTGTACAAATTTATCAGTATTTTATCGAAAACTATGACTTTTACAAATTTTCGCCAGCTCCTCATACGTGGAAGCGTGCAATAAGGAAAAGGTTATGTAGCGATCCCTGTTTTTATCGTATTGAGCCACAATTTGTTGGAGGGTATTGGTGTGTATCACCGGCTTTTTCCTGTATCTATGATCATGCAGACGGCAAAAGGCGAAGGGTCGTGTTAAAACCAACTAAGAAACGACAGTCGCTGCCAAGCAATGCACCGGCACCGGTTTCCAATAACGGTCCCATCGTCAGTGACAACCCTTGCTGTCTATCCTGAGCCGGATTTCGCGTGCAGTTTCGATCAAGCTTGCATGTACCTAAGCAATTTCCAGCCTTATCAGCTGACTACAGGTGGACTAGTCCCACTGCAAATTATCGACGTGGATGATCAAGAACACTAGACTGGCAGTGGACCGGCGCCAGCTGAATGGGAAATTCTATGGTGAGTATTGTTGCCGTATTATTTTCTGTGTTGTTTTTATTTTGACAATACAGTTTCAATATCAGTGCAATTCAAAAGTCAAGCGATTCTCCTGTAAGCAATATCATTGGCTGAGCGGCTTCTACAGTACTGTACTGCAGATACTGAACAATTGGTGGAACGCTAGGCGCATGCACATTGGAACCTTCTTGAAACGCATATGCATGTCATTACATCGACCATAGGCGCATGCGCATGTGAACAGGAGACGCCCCCCGAGAAAATTATTGGTGGGACTGGCTGGGAACTTCTTTATGGGGGCTGACCATTACAGTAAAACTTTTCTTTTTGTTTTCCTCAGAAAAGAAAACGGCTAATGGAGGGATTTCGATGGATAATATCACTTTGTGTAACAATGCCTGCACATTGCTGAATCGGATTGAAAAACCCACGTACCGGAGTCTACATTTTAGTGGCCGTTGTTATTGATTAGGATAGAATACTGTACCTGAAACAGTATGGTTATGTTTTCCGGCCGTACTGTATACAATACTTTTTTATAAACAGTATACTGTGTAATAAACCCGAAAAAATTAAAACTATGCATTTATTCTACATGTATTACAGTACTGTACAGACAGTATGTGTCTTCTATACAGTGCCAGTACATACAGTACAGTACAGTGTGTGTCTTCTATTTTTTTTAATACTCTTGTGCTGAGCATGCCTACAGTATACAATACAGTGTGCCTGGACAGTAGTGTACATTCTAGAAACACTGTATTTTGTTACAGTACCAAAGGAGCCAATGGAACAATGTAAAACACATCAACAAGTTCTTTTATTGGTGGTGTAAGTACAAAAACATTTATTTACAAATACTGTACAATGTAGAAACATTTTAAGTGCACAGCAATTCAAAACATCAACAGGTGTATGGTTTACTGCTACAGTTGTGAAAATATTTATGTCAGTCAGTATTGTTTACAGTCACATGTTTTAAAAACAAATTCTTTATTCATAAAATATACAAAACGCAACATCTCCTTTATTAAAGAACGGCAAGTTAAAACATATACAGTGGGATGGTGTGCAAAACAGTCTGCACCAGTACAGTCCTCGAGGGCAGCAAACAGGCCCGGTTTTCAGGGTAACCTTTGAAAAACGTGCCTGTTTGCGGCCCTCAGGGACTGGAATTGTGCAGGTCCTGTGTGTGTGTACATGTGTGTGTGTACAGCAAGTAAAAACATTTCTGTATAAATACAAGTTAAAAAACACACAACAACATCTCCTTTATTTAAGTTCAGCAGGTCAAAACATGTACAGCACAGTTCAGCACAACAGTATGGTCTTACAGTTCCCGTGATTAAACCAGAAAGTCCACCACATTGCCCGTCCATGGCCGATTCCTTGCATGGCGCAAAACGCCATTAATGCAGTCTCGAACGCCTTTCATTACAGGATCTGTAATTGGATAAAAGCGCCGCATTTCATCCAGAATGTTCTTTCTTAAATTGGCAGGAAGCGCCTTTTTTACGCGATTTCCTTCGTAGTTCACTCTGAAGGCCCAGTCACAGTACAACGAGTAGGGAACATGGTGCTTAAAAAGTAACCAGGCATACTTGTGGGGTGCACCAGCACTCATCACCCTATACTTCTCCCTGAGCGCCGGTGGCATCTCGCACAGGGTGATGTCGGGCACCATATCGATGCGAGCGAATGTAGGTCTTCTGCGAGCGGGTGTGCTTGAGGTGACGGGCGATGGTAGGTTGTCTGGGAGGAAGCTTTCCTCCGGTCTTGGTCGCTGTGTTGTCTCCTGGCGTGGTCTTGACGGGGTTGTCATGTCCTTCTCAACGGCATACATGTACACTACAACTTCTGGTGGAGGGGGTCGATGCTCCCATTCATCACATCCATGTCACCCCCCTGCTCCGGCGTCGAGGAAACAGGGGCATTAACACCGAGCAAATGATGTATACCCGCTATGTCAGCCTCTATCTTCTCCATCCGTCGATCCATCCGTTGATCCATATGTTGCATCCGTTGATCCATATCTAGCATCCGTTGATCCATATGTAGCATCCGTTGCTCCACATTTAGCATTGTCTCCAGAAGCAGATCTATCTTTGCCAGCACAATAGAGTTCCCGGGGAGATCCACACTTATCCCATTCAGCATCCGGTCTAACGAGCTGCTTCTTGTGCATGGCGTGTGGACATCTGGGTGGATGGGTGCAACGGAGGATGAGATGGGGGTTCCATGGAGAGAAGCGGCGTCATCGAAGAAGGGTGGAGGAGGTGACCTGTGGATATCCGGTAGATGAGAAGCGGCAGCGTCGTCAAAGAGGGATGGAGAAAGTGACCTTTGGATTTCCGGGCGAGAAGCAGAGTCGTCTAAGAGCAAAGGAGAAAGTGACCCGTGGATTTCAGAGGCAGCGTCGTCGGATAGAACTGGAGAGGATAGCCATGTCCCACTCGGGATCCAGCTGAGACCATAGCCATTCAGGATCACCACCCAAACATAAGCCCCTTATCATTGTCATATGGAATGGGGCAAAACTACCTTCCCTCGGAAAAGGGTTGGAAGATTGCATTTTCTCAGACCAGCCAGCCATATTATCAACAAAAGGGTTAGCATAATAATCGGCCGTGCAGGCAATCACATATTCTTTAGGTGTTTCTATGTCAGGGTTATATTGTCTGTTAACGATAAGCGTAACCGTAGGTTTGGGCTTGGAAGTCTTACCATCTGTGTCAACAGTTCTCTCGCTATCCTTCTTAACATTTTTGCATGGCTTGTTATGTTTAGAATCATGTGTTTCCCTATGGCATTGTTTATTATTTGAAATCTCCATCCTTACACAGTACAAGTCAACTTGACTAAAATATCCAGCAAGCAAGCAAGCACAGCACAGTAAAAATATGAGCAACACAGCGTATTCTTATGCACTTATGCACTTATGCACTTCTATATATCTTATACTATATATATATAAAAACATGCACATGCACATTAATACAGTAATCCCCCCCCCCCCAAAAAAAGAAAAAATTCACTTTTCCACAGACACTTTAAGAGTATTTCAAGCAGATAAACACATATATAGCTTATTCCTTCTCAGCAGGGACTATAACCCTGGCTCTATTTAACTCAGTAGAGGGTGGAGTGACTGGTAGCAACTTACCTGATAGTCCCTGAGCACACAATAACTATCTAGCCTTACCTGGTTCGCTATAGGTACCTACGGCTATTAGTACTCACCTCAGAGCCAGTGAGTATAGATTGATAGATCCTCATAAGGATTTTAGCTTAATGTGCTATCTGTAATTCACAGAACACACTCACACTCTAGACCCTAAACCTATATGGTTCTAGTACTGAAGGTCGTCAGTTTTTAACACCCATTATTTTATATATGTGATACAATAAAGTTATGTTTTAAATCATTCACTTTACACACAGAGCGTGAATCTGAGTGCTGTATTTGGGTTCTATTTCTATGCCACCCTCTATTGTGCATATACCCAAAGCACCGTTCATTTATTACTTGTCTGAGGCTCCCCTATTATTTGTCTATTTAACTCAGTCAAGGATTATATAATCCTGACTCATATGAGTTCCTCACTCATACGTTTCTATATTTTTCCTAAATCATCCAGTACAGAGGTATCTCTTAACACGGGCTCTGGACAAGGAGACACAGAAGGATAATATACAGATAAATAGTATCTTGTACTTACCCAACCGTGGCCTCTTGTCCCGCTCCTGACACCATATGTAAATATATTCTCTACTGCTACGTAGGAACCTTCTCTCGTACTTGGATCGATCACCTCCAGAGGCCTTTTCACCCACTCTTAAAGTGCTAGACAGGAAAAGACAGGAAAAGAACGAGCAGCTCGGAGGAGAAGTAATTGAGTCAGAAAACAGTGAGCATTGTCAAAAACCTCTCCCATTTATTAATGGTTTACAGTCAGGTTATATAGGCGAGCGAGCGTAGAAAAAAACACGTATACGTGAGAAACTTACTTCCCTTTATGTTTATCTAGAAAGTGACAGATGGAAAGTTACGATTTGGGAACTAGTCTAGTTGCCCGATCTTGGGGCAGTCTAGGGAGCGTCATAATTCTTGTTGTTAAGACATTTCATTGTTAAGACATTTCATAAATTCAAGCTAAGCACGGCTGACTAAACTTCCTGTTTCTACATGGTGAAATTTGTCTGAACATACATAGTTCAGTAATTCAGCTACCATTAAGTGGGTAAAAGGTCAGTTTAACATCTGACTAAAAAGCATAATGGCATAATGGCAGTAATAGTCCCTGACTTCTTAGTATTAGTATAAAATGGTTATATAGCAGCCAAAATGGAGTCCCCTCCTTGATACACACATTATCAGTCTCAATTAGTGTACCTCTGCACACATATCTTACAGGCCCCTGTGTTATTCTGTGCATGGCCCCGACTAGACATCTTTCATGCTCTCCATCCACTGAAAGGGGGCGTGGGCTGAGTTTCCTACTGGGACTTCCCTGAGTAGGATATCACTGTGGGGATTGAATTTTGGGCACTCTTGCACATAGCCGGTAATTCACCCTCTCTGCCACCAAGACTGCTATTTTCTGCTGCTCTTCCTGATAAAGAACTGTCTAAAACCTGTTTAGTCACCTACAATCACTTAACAGCCAGCCCTATTTAAGACATTGATTCCTGTGCCTTTTTATTGTGGTTCATCCCAGTAATCAAGCATGTTGCTACCTTTTTGCCTGTAACTTTCTATTGCTGTTACCAAACCCTGCTTGGACCTGACTTTGCTTGCCTCTCTCCAGTCCTGATTTCTGCCTGTCCCTCATAATCCTTTGCCCACCACCAGCTCTGACCTCTGTTTTGGTACTGACTACTATATTTCTACCTGCCTGTATTTCTACAGTACCTGCCTGTCCCAGCAAATGAACTCCAGCCCTGTAGTTGCTCCCCGTGATAATAGCAGACCTCCTATCTACTGCTGTCTCCTGATGCTTAGGAATGGCAGAGGGCCCCAGAGATCCTGCTCTCCCTCTCTTAAAAAGCCATTCCCAGCTCTTTAAGGAGCGACCTGGACACGGGTTCTCCAAGTGCAGAAGTGCTTTTGGCCTCATCCGAGGACTTCGGTGGGGAGGCCAATTGGGGGATTTCTGGGTTCCTGAAGATAGCAGCCCACATCCACTCTGGCCCTTCCAACCTTCAGCAAGAGCTGAGAGAAGTGCCAGACACTGCAGACAACACCTTGGGGTCTGTTGCACCACTCGTCACTATGATTTCGTCTGGAGAGACCACGAGGTAGGAGGCCCCTTGTTCTCTTCACCTTACTTACATCTACCCCATCTGGCTACCTCACCTAGAGTTTAACCATCTCCAAGCCCTACCTACGCTGCCTGTGATGGAGGGATACGAGACTGGCCACCTAGCCAAGAGGCACCTTCCTCAAACACATACCCTGTACTCAACTTGCTTAATTCCCTAAATTACACTAGAAATGTAGTGAGCTCTAAAGTAATTGAAGTGAATAGCATTAACTTGCTCTAAATTGTTCAGTGATGAGGATATGTGCATGCATTTTAATGAGTGAAAGTGTATTTGTGAGTGTGTACAGTATGTGCGTTTGTGTACAGTATGTATTTTACCATCTGCTCAGCTGCCTTTCCCTGTCTTAAAATCTCCTTTTCAACCTGTAGTCTGCTACAGTATACTGTATGCTATTCAGATCGTAAGTCCTGATACTGTACTATATGTAGACCCATAATGTGAAAAATTGAACTTTTTTTTAACATTTTATGTTTGTTTTGTTTTTAGAAATTGGTGACGAAACAGGTGATTTTTTTTTCATGTGCCAGGACATCCAGCATCTCACTTTTATTGTTTCCCTTTTTTTTATTGACACATAAAAAAGGATGCAATGAGCTGGAATTTATTTTTTATTACATTTTCACATGGTAAACTTTACCTTAACATTTAAAATGCAGCGATTGTCCCCAGTGTAGTTTTTGTATGATAAATGCCAGAGTGGCTAGTGGAACTGTAAATGTCTCATCTTGGCATGACATTTGCTTTCCATTTTCTAAACCAAAGGTTTATGGGAGATTAGAATGTTAACTTTGTGGAAGTAAATACTGAATATATTGTTTTTCCTTTCAACTGATTAGCCCCTTTGTTTGTAATATATTTAACCTTGGTTGTACTTGTGCAGGTACCATCCCAAAATAAATGATTGATTTCAAAGAAAATCATAATACAGTATATTCTGCTTGTAGTAGTGTTGATTAAATAAATAATATTGCCCTTGCAAATTCTGCATTACTCTTTCCCATCTTCTGTATTTAAAGCAGCATAAATTCTACGATGTAACATATTTCTTTCTGTATTACAGTACTTCTAATGCATATCCTGACTTCCTGACTTCTGTTGATCTATGGAAATATTCCTGATCGTCACACCAGAGATGTCAATTAGAGATGGACAAACCAATCCAAATCCATTTCCTGGGCTTTCCATTCCAAATATAAAAATTCGTCAGGGGATTGTTCCAGCTTCAATCTGTGCAGATGATTTAAAATGTCCCTATGTGGCTCTGTTATGCAACTTTAAAATACCCCCCTCTCTTCCTGGTGGGTTTAATGTAAATCCATTGCACGGGTTGTGTTTATTTCTAATTTATTTCTAATATACAATGTATTGTAAGAAAAAGTATGATAGATTAATCCGACATAGGACATTTTTGAAACTCAACAATGGATGACTTCATTGTTATGCCTCGTTCAGGGTGCCTGCTTCGCAACGTGCGCACGCACGTCCTAAAAAAAGGTGTTTAAACTCAATAGCGGTTGTCAGGGTAGCAGCTACCCTGTCGCCGAAGTACGGAGTTGACGCTTGCTACAGTTTCAATAAACAACTCAAGTGTTTTTTCAAGCTGCAGCAGCGTCACTGGTACTTCGGCAGCCAATCAAATCATTCTTTAAAATGATTTGAACAGAGCAACACCCATCCCTAAGCTGATGTCTGTAGAACCACCTCCTGAAAGCTTGAAAAGGTCTGCTGGGGATGATGTGCACACATCGCCCAGCAGACTGATGCGCGCACACGAGCAAGCACACCCTCCATCTCCTGTCTCTGCCACCCTGAACGAGGCCTTAAAAATCCCAACCGCCACTACATCATGCCACATGATGCGGCCATGCCCACTTATCTGATCAACAATTTGAGAGAGGAGAGCGTGAGACAAGAGCCTGCATGGATAGAGACAGATGGATACTAGGAAACAAAAGCACCCTATTCGACAGCACTCATTGTATGTGATGATGAAATGATGAGTAACTTAATACATAATATTTAATAAATCTCAATTAAAATAAGTGTCAAAACATTGAAACCAACAACCAACTGACATTGGTGACAAAACACACAACAGACAACAATACGTAATACTAAAACTGCAAACTAGGTGGATAAAGAAAATCTAACCAAACTACCTAATGGTAGAAAAGAAACTCACAAGTAGGAGTTAACCCTCTAGTGCAGCAATGAAAAGGATTAAAAAAAGCCTGTATAATTGGAACAGGTAACATAGGACTGATAATACACATGTATATAGCTCCATGAAATACCAGGTATATAACAAATGAATGTTGACTCACTGCCTCATGGAATAATATGGACCGGATAGTATCCACAAATGGTCTAATATGTCTGTAGTTACTGACCCAGTAAGGAACAAAAATATGCCTAAAGAAGCTAATAGCTTAGCAGATCAATATCAGATGTCAATCGTGAATATTAGGCACAAGAGCTCACAAAGTGTGATGACTGGCTCTGGGGCACGGATCTAGTCCGTATCCAGTTATAGCCCCCTAGTATAATGTGCCATGTATCCACGCTAAATATAAAACAACAGACACATTGCAGTGTGAAACATTGCTGCACTAGAGGGTTAACTCCTACTTGTGAGTTTCTTTTCTACCATTAGGTAGTTTGGTTAGATTTTCTTTATCCACCTAGTTTGCAGTTTTAGTATTACGTATTGTTGTCTGTTGTTTGTTTTGTCACCAATGTCAGTTGGTTGTTGGTTTCAATGTTTTGACACTTATTTTAATTGAGATTTATTAAATATTATGTATTAAGTTACTCATCATTTCATCATCACATACAATGAGTGCTGTCAAATAAGTTGCTTTTGTTTCCTAGTATCCATGTTGCTCTCTCTCTCCCCTTATTGCACCGTTGTACACACCATATAGAGATATTATAGGCAGATGCGAGGGTCCCCTCCCTTTTCCCTTTCCCCCATTTTCAATATTGGATAGAGACAGAGACAGAGAGAGAGAGAGACACACAGACACAAAGACACAACACAGAAACACAGACACACACACAATATATTTTTCTATTTTTGTAAAATATATATTTCCATTAATATTATTTTCTTGGTATTTTAATTCCATTTGTATTTTTTTTTAAATGAGTGATGTCAGTGGCATTGCGAGGCAAGGAGGGGCCCTGCCTGTACCTGTTCTGTGAGACTAGTGAAGAGATCATCACCAACTACCTTAGGCTCTGTAGGTAGTGCAGACAGAGGACCCTCAGCAGTGGGAATGTTACTGCTGGTACTGGGGTAGGCCTAGTACTGGACCTATTACTGGACTAGTACTGGGACTGCTTTATCCCCAGTTGAAAGCATGCCGAAGGAACTGTCTGTTCCTGCACCTGTTCAACCTCTGTCAGGGAACAGGTTGTTGTGGAAAGTAGCTCGGTTATAGCGAAAGCAGGTAGTAGCATTGATTTTTTAATTTTTTTTGGCACTCTTTGTTTGAAACTCCATTATTAGTGTCACATTTGTCACAGCTATTTCCTCATTGTGATAGATCTCACCTGATTCCTTCCTGGCAGTGACAGACTGTTGAGGTTTCCAGCACCTGATGCTTGAAAAGATACATGAGGATCCGTTGCAGTCGAACAGTGTGAGTTTGAAGATTAGACCAGTGTTGGGGTTGTCGGAGCAGGGTCCTGCTTAATTTGTTGTGGGCCACTATACTAGTGCTGGCGCTCGTGTGTCTGGGGAAGGGAGATATATCAGCTGGGACTCAGCAGCTCTTATACACACAACGTCTCACTGTGTAACGAACGGGGAGTCACGCCGCTCTCGGCGTGCTCCCCACCTACCTGCAGTCCTGCCAGGGCTTCCCACGTCTCACACGGATCTTTCCCCCTGGACGCCGAGCTCCGTTTCCCCTGTGCGCGCGCGCACGTCATTCCTCTTCTTCTGCCTTCGGCTCTGGGCGTGTGCCCGCTCACGCATCCACAGGCACGGCCACACGGAGGCGCGGCCACACGGAGGCGCACCAGCCTCTTAAAGGCACAGTACATATTTCTAATGCTACAATCCAATATACCAGTTCTTCTAGGATCTATAGCCCCTCCTCCAGGAACTCATCTAGACCTATCCCTGTCTCAGCCTGGCCCATTCACACACCCCCACCTTGCTACGCTGCCATTGGACCCTCTTGCCTATATATACCCTGCAGCTTCATTAACTCGTCGGCTGAGCATAGAACCAGTTGTTCTCATCACTCTCTGCCTCCGTAGTCCTGTCTTGTCCTGTCTTGTTTTTCAGTCTTCCTTGTGTACCGAACCTGCTTCCTCTACGACTATCCGCACCTCTGGCATCCCGAACTCGGCATCTGGCAATACGACTCTCCGCACCTCTGGCACCCTGAACCCGGCAAACGGTAAAACGATTACGTCCCTCTCTCTAACCCCGGACTTGGCGAACAGTACCCTCGACCATCCGAACCTCTCCTGCCCCGACTCGGACTCCCAGACCACTCTACACTCAAGACGCGCCCTCATGGCTGTGGGTGGCGTTTTATCCTATCCCACCTCAGCACTGCGGTCCCGCCTCGTTTGTGGTGAGCTCGTCCTGACATTATGCTCTGCCCTACAAACATGGACCCCGCTGAGGTGGAGCGTACTTTAAATACCCACACGAATCTCTTCACCAGGCTAGAGACTTATCTGGAACAAAATGATAGGCGGATGGAGATGTTTCAGCAGAGCCTTCATTCCCGTACCATCCAAGCCCGAGCTTCCAGTTGGGTACCTTCACCCACGGCTTCCACAGCCTCCGCAACAGCCTTTCCAGCACCTCCGTTTGCTTTGGAACCCAGTATTCCTGCTCCCAAACACTATGCTGGGGATCCCCAAGGATGTAGGGGCTTCCTTAATCAATGCCTCATCCAATTTCGACTCTCGCCCTCTCGTTTTGTCTCTTCCATCTCTAGGGTCGGCTATATCGTGGCTCTTCTTACCGACGAGGCGCTGGCATGGGCTTCTCCCATCTGGGAACAACAAGGACCCATCACACAGGACATCGACCTCTTCGTCCATGAGTTCCGAAGAGTCTTCGACACCCCTGCACGGCAATTAACGGCAGCATCCTCTCTTCATCACATAACCCAGGCAGATCGTTCTGTCGCCCGGTACGCTGTGGAGTTCCGCACACTTGCTGCTGAGACAGGATGGAACAATGGAGCACTATCTTCAGCGTTTTGGCAAGGCCTATCCGAATCCCTAAAGGATGAGCTCGTGGCGCGGGAACGTCCCACTGACCTAGAGGATTTGATCGATCTGTGCGTTCGGGTGGATCAGCGCCTGCAGGAGCGGAGGACTGAACGTTCTCGTTACCGTCAACGGGTTTCAAGGCCTCTTGCTCCATCGTTCGTGTCTCCAACACCCCCATCCGGGGACGCCCCGGAACCAATGCAGTTGGGAGGTAACAAGCTGTCTTCTGCCAAGAAACAACGTCGGCGCAATGCCGGCCTCTGCATGTATTGTGGCAATTCCGGTCACGTAGTACTCCAGTGTCCCCACAAGCCGGGAAACGCCAACTCCCAATGAGATCCTGGAGAGTCTCGTTGGGAATACTGACCCTTTCTCCCATCATCAAAGATGTCCTTCCGACCCGGATACAGTTGCCAGTAACACGGTCTGGAGAAGGGTTTCAGATTCAAGCACGGGCATTTATAGACACTGGTCCCGCAGGCAATTTCAGCGATCAAAGCTTTGCTAGACGGAACAATATTTGACTTATCAGTAGAGGGATGCCAGTAGGTTTGGAGGCCATTGACGGTCGACCCCTACAACCGGCATTCATCACGCTACAGACGGTGCCTCTTCTACTACAGGTCGTCGACGTTCATGCGGAGATCATTACCCTCGATAAAGATTCCTTCAGTCTTCCATGTATCTTTGCTTAAACCAGCATTTCAGAGTCCTCGCTTTTCTAAGACCACTTCTCCTCCACTTCCTCTTCTGATCCAAGGCCAACAGGAGTACGAGGTCCAGTCTATCCTGGATTCTAGGATTTCCAGAGGAGGAGTACAATACCTGGTCCACTGGAGGGGGTTCGGACCAGAGGAACGTTCATGGATTCCCCACCGGGATCTTCACACACCTCGACTCGTCCAGGCTTTCCATCATAGGAATCCCTCCAAGCCATGTCATGGATGCCCGGAGGTCGCCCCTGAAGGGGGGGGGGTACTGTGACGAACGGGGAGTCACGCTCCCCACTTACCTGCAGTCCTACCAGGGCTTCCCGCGTCTCACACGGATCTCTCCTCCAGGACGCCGAGCTCCGTTTCCCCTGTGCGCACGTCAGTCCTCTTCTTCTGCCTTCGGCTCTGGGCATGTGCCCGCTCACGCATCCACAGGCACGGCCACACGGAGGCGTGGCCATACGGAGGCGCACCAGCCTCTTAAAGGCACAGTACATATTTCTAATGCTGCAATCCAATATACCAGTTCTTCTAGGACCTATAGCCCCTCCTCCAGGAACTCATCTAGACCTATCCTTGTCTCAGCCTGGCCCATTCACTCCCCCCCACCTTGCTACTCTGCCATTGGACCCTCTTGCCTATATATACCCTGCAGCTTCATTAACTCGTCGGCTGAGCATAGAACCAGTTGTTCTCATCACTCTCTGCCTCCGTAGTCCTGTCTTGTCCTGTCTTGTTTTGCAGTCTTCCTCGTGTACCGAACCGGCTTCCTCTACGACTATCCGCACCTCTGGCATCCCGAACTCGGCATCCGGCAATACGACTCTCCGCACCTCTGGCACCCCGAACCCGGCAAACAGTAAAACAATTACGTCCCTCTCTCTAACCCCGGACTTGGCAAACAGTACCCTCGACCATCCGAACCTCTCCTGCCCCGACTCAGACTCCCAGACCACTCTACACTCAAGACGCGCCCTCGTGGCTGTGGGTGGCGTTTTATCCTATCCCACCTCAGCACCGCGGTCCCGCCTCGTTTGTGGTGAGCTCATCCTGACACACTGTGAGTGCATGTGAAACAGTCCCTTGATGGTCCTGTGCTAATGATGTTACCATTGAAGCCCTGTTTATTGGATCCCACTACTGCCCTTCTCTGTGCTCAAACTTCAGCCTACGCATTTTGTATCACTAAGTGGGTCCCCCCTCCAGATATTTGAGTGCCAGCACTAGTATAAGAACTGTTTTATTTCTGTCAGGGGTACCCAGCATGGACACTAGTTTTTTTGTTCATCTTTTTTTGTTTATATTAAAGGATCCATTTTTTACCTGCATAGACTTGGCTTCTAATAAAGTCCCTCAGAGTAGCGCGGAATAACCGCGAGAGTACGGTGACGTCAGACTCTACGCATTTCGTCTGCGACAGCGGACTTCGTCAGGGGAGCTTTGTCCTGTACGTCACTGTACTCTTGCGGTTATTCCGCGCTACTCTGAGGGACTTCTTGCACACTTTGAGGTCTATTGAGGTGCCTGTATGAGCTAGTTGCCTGGCAGAGGCTACCGAATTGGCTCCTGCAATCACACCATTTCCATCTGGCTTCAGCTCCAACTGTGGTTGAGATGCTGCTTGTGGTACAGCCATCTGCCCTTGCGGTCACAGTGAATCTCGGTGTGCCTGCACTGTCCGTCTGCATGAGCTGGTTAATCCAGGCTCTCAAAGATACCTTTATGTGAACTGTCTATATGTGTATCATGTAAGTGTGTATTGCCTTCCATTTTTTTATTAATAAACTTCCATCTTCTTACTTTGAAGATAATGCACTAGATGGTACGCTTTTCCTTTTCTTTTCATATATATATATATCCAAGAAAGAATGACCTACGCGCAAGTGGAGACAAGAAAAACAAACATAGGGTAATACGTTCTAACAATTTAGCCACCAGACGGTACGATATGCACTCACAGCGTATAGGATAAAATCAGGCCTTGTATCCACTCTGGGATCTGGAACAATTGTGAAGAATCTGGAACATCTAGCAGCTGGTCATCCACAGCAAGTGTAATCTCGTGCGTAATATCACATGCAGGAAGAGAGGTAAAGCAGAAATATAGTGTAACACAGTTTATTTAAAAATTATTGATAAAATGACAATAAGTAAAAAAACTCACACTTTGTGAGATAACATGTGAGAGAGAGAGACCCACGGAGGTCTGTACCAACGGAGTTTTTCCTCCAACTCAAGGAGACTTTGGGTAGTAGTTAACAGTATAGACACTGAGTGTTTTCCTACTGAGTGCATCCAGCACTAATTTCCTAAGTGATCACTGACCTACACAGCAAGGACTGTTGAGAAAATCTGCAAAGTGGTATTAACCCCTGATGAGTGTGAGATGCTCAGAATTCTCAAAAGTTTTATGTTATCTCACAAAGTGTGAGTTTTTTTACTTATTGTCATTTTATCAATAATTTTTAAATAAACTGTGTTACACTATATTTCTGCTTTACCTCTCTTCCTGCATGTGATATTACGCACGAGATTACACTTGCTGTGGATGACCAGCTGCTAGATGTTCCAGATTCTTCCCAATTGTTCCAGATCCCAGAGTGGATACAAGGCCTGATTTTATCCTATACGCTGTGAGTGCATATCGTACCGTCTGGTGGCTAAATTGTTAGAACGTATTACCCTATGTTTGTTTTTCTTGTCTCCAATTGCGCCTAGGTCATTCTTTCTTGGAAATCTTTCGTTACCAGCCCGTGGAGCGGTAGACCTTTTGGCTGCAGACTGAGTCAGGGAAAGTTAGATTGTGAGGGTTTATACCCTCCAGTATATGTGGTAATTATATCATTTATTGATCTCAGTGTGATTGCGCTTATTGTATTTCTGTATTTTATATATATATATATATATCTATATATATATCTATATATAGATATATATATATATAACACCCTGCCTTATCTACAGTACATATATTTTTTTTTCTCTCTACACTGTTTTAGCCATAGATTCCTGTTTACAGTATATCAGTATTGCTTGACTTGAAGAAGAGAGGAGAACTCTCGAAAGCTTGTCCTATGACATAAATTGTTAGTCCAATAAAAAAGGTATCACCTAATACTGAAGAACTACACGTGTTGCTGATTTACCGTCGGACTTGTCGATGCATCATTATCATGGATTACTTAGTATACTGCTATTTGCAAAAGTTCTACTCTTTTTTGGGATCCAGCACTTTGCTCAGACTTACTGGGATTTACTTTAGCCCGCGATTTGCCCGCAATTTTTAAAATCACTGGGAAAAGGCCGCAGGAGGCTAAAGGCGGCCGCCACTGTAGATGTGTTATAATTAAATACTTCTTTTGATAATTTCAATTACGTCTGCTTTATTCTTAGTTATATCTGAGTGCTTCTTTTGGGTTCTTTTCTCTGTGTGATTATATACTTAGTAAAGTTATGGTTGCTAAAAAAAGTTACAAAAACCCTCCACAGTAAAGCATATAGCAAATGAAAAATTACTGTATGCTCATTTGCATGTCTTAGACAGGTCTGCAACCCCGCCTTTCACCATTATCACCCAGCACACAGCACTTCCACTGAAGCAAGGGATTCTGGGGAATGACATGCAAATGAGCACACAGTGTCACCTTTTGCTTCAAAACCATTTAACATGATCCCCTATAAGCTTAAGATTGCTGCATTTCACAGCTTTGAGCACAGCCTGGGTTAAGATGCATAGCCAGTAAACCCACCCACAGACAGCTGTTTTTCGACCTTAATGGGTCCCCTCAGTGTGGGGTTGGTTATACTGGCTTTGCAAAATGAAGCAGGGATAGCTTTCACCACACTTAGTAAAGTTATGGTGGGTAAACAAAGTGACAAAGTGCCACCTTTTGCTTCAAAACCATTTAACATGATCCCCTATAAGCTTAAGGTTGCTGCTTTTCACAGCTTTGAACACAGCCTGCGTTAAGATGCATAGCCAGTAAACCCACCCACAGACAGACAGCTGTTTCGACCATAATGGGTATATATATATATATATATATATAAATATATATATATATATATATATATATATATTATTCTAGTAGCTTTGACAAGTAATCACAGTATTTAGAATGAATTATCGCAAGTCAGAAACTGTGAGCTAGAAAAATGCCAATATCGCTCGGTATAGCAGTGTCCTTATCTCAGCTTTTTTCGAAGTTTTGCACATGCGATCTTCCTGAAGTCTGTAAGAGCTGCACAGAGAGAGCCATCTCATGAAGAAATGTGTACCAGCACCAGAAAAGACAAAAATATAATTGTTAATAAAATTAATACTTTATTGTAACATTTTCCACATGTAGACCCAATGTTTCGGTCCCTATTTTTGTCTTTTCTGGTGCTTGCACATATTTCTTCTTGAGATGTCCTTTGTTTATTATATACAAACAGTAGTGATGATTACAGTACAATGTAAAAAAAGTATTGAATATGAAAACAGCAGAATAAGGTTTAAGGTTTTCTATAAAGCTCACAATTGTTCTATCCTAATCAATAAAAATTGCACTGTCGCTAAATTGTTGCCTACAGTACTTGGATTTTTAAATCAGATTCACAATGTGCAAGCAACGTTTCAAAAAAAGCAATATTATACTGTAGGTCCATTGAAATCCCTCCTTTTGCCTTTTTCCGCTTGATGTCAAAATGTATTTTCTGGGGAAAAATAACATGATGCTATTATTTCCGGTATTGCACATTTTCAATAATTGTGCAAGAATTAAGTAACCCTGAGCAAAGCGATTGATTACAGGAGAATGGACTGATCTGCAGCTTACTGTAACTAATAACTTGTCTGTGTGCATATTGTATTGATGCACATACTGTACGTACAGTACAGTATTTAAAAAAAAGAATATTTTTTTTTTAAATACGGCTGCTTAAATTGCAGCTTTAAACTTAATACTGTACTGTATAGTCTAATACAGGTAGTTACTGTAGTAAATTATATTTATCTTAATTATAGACTTTGCCAAATGGGTGGTGATGAGCCCCTATCACTCCTGTAGTCTTCATTATACACGTAGTTGACAGGTGACCGCGGGCCTGCTACACCTGTAGTTGACAGCTGATGAAGCTGGAAATCTTTTTGGTACATGCAAGCTTGCTGGTACCTGTACGTGAAATCAGGCTCAGGCTGGAAGTTATTCAGGTATTCTGGCTGGGACAGATACTGTAGCAAGGATTATCGTTTACCAGGTTTTCACTGATGGTCAGACCGTTATTGTAAGCCGGTGCAGGCGCCGGTGCAGGCGCCGGTGCAGGCGCTGTTGCCGGCGCTGTTACATTGCTGGATTGGGATTGACGAATCTAATATGAATTAAACCTGACCTTTCTCATTTTGAAGTTTCCATGATCAAACATACTGGAAAATTCTGGTACTACACACCAATACCCTTTTCTATCTCCAGATGCAGGGTCAATACGGAAAAAACACGGATCGCTACTTAACTTTTTCTTATCGCACGCTGCCACACACGAGCGTCAGGTGAAAATTTGTAAAAATCATAGTTCGAAATAAAATATTCATACATTTCGGTAACAGTCTTCATGTTATCTGCTGCAGCATTAATTGCAGAACAAATTAAAAATGCATAAGTACAGTCAGGTCTTTTATATGTCTGTATCCACTCATTGTGTCCAGTCAGCAATTGTGCAGGAGAAAGAATGTAAAAACAAGACACAGAGCATTGAGTTTTAATTTTTTTATTGCGAAACGCCTAAAATAGATTACTTTTTCAGGGTCTTCAAGTACCAAGGTCAATTCACAATGGACTGCTGTGGTAGACATGGTTTTTATCTGTTTTTTTAAACACCTGCAAGTCGACACAGTAGCATAAGCACTGTACACTTTACAATTCATTACAATTAATGAATTTCTGCCACCTGACGGATACGCGAAGAATCGCACCCTATTAAATCCGAAACCATTAAATTTAACAGATCAACTGCGGGTGCCGGGCGGCATGAATGCGGCATTAACGCTGAAATGCAAAATGAATACTGCTTGGAATACAGCAGATCCAACGACAACGGTTACGTGATTTTTTACAAATACGGCCACTTTAGCTGTATATATACACTGGCGACATGTTTAATTCGAGTAGGGCTAGTACCGCAAGCCGGGACATGTCCCGGCGTGCTAGCCCCACTCACGCGCGGTCACGCGTCATCGGGATCCTGCGCCCCCTGCACGCGCGTCCAGGGCTCTCCGAGGGAGCCCTGGTGTCCCGCGATGTGGGGGACGGCGGCAGGGGGTTCCGGGGGACCCGGCGGACCCGGCAGTGGGGAGGAGAAAGCCCCGATCGGAGGGCGCTCCTCCGCGGCTTCGGCGCGCGCCCGGCACCCTGCGGCGCGCAAGGTTACTGCTGCGGCCGAGACCGGGCAAATGCTCGAATAAACTCGGCCGCAGCAGTATAATCAAAAACTAATAGACAATACCGTTCTGTGGCTAACAAAATGCTTTTATTTGTGTGAGCTTTCGAGATACACTGATCTCTTCTTCCGGCGGTGTTGCAATGGATAAAGCAAGAGAGGTTTTTACTTAAAAACAGTGCATCTTGGAATGTATTTGTGACTGAAGCCTATCCCTCCCCCAAGTGCAGTATGCGATTTATGACTTACGGTGTTAAATGGTCCAGTGATGCTAGTGATGTTAGTGATATTAGTGATGTTATATTATATATATATATATTTATATATATATATATATATATATATATATATATGAGTGCTGTCTGCTGATTCCCGTGCGAACGGTATCGTATGTTTATCTACTTATTATGGGACATGCACCTACCTAAATGAGCTATATTGGAGTGCCAGCTGTTCATCTTTCTATATATATATATATATATATATATATATATATATATATATATATAAAATCCTAGAAAGTCTTACTGTATTTTTTCTAGTTTCCATCAAATTGATGCTTATTTCCCCAGAGTTTGTTTTGTCATATTCAAGCATAAACGCAACTGATGGACAAGCAGATTAGTAGCAATGAGAGACAGATCAAAGGTGGGCAGCTGCAAAAATATAAATATACAAATAAATGGTGATCTAAAATGAGCAATAATGATCCACTAACACTGTCAATTCTAATAAATATTCAAGACCCTGATATTTATAATTATTTAGAAATAGTTGCACAGGAGCTGTAATAAAGATATGCTGTAAGTAATGTCCATGTATTAAAAGTCAACACTCAACAGAATTAATAATCTAAAAACATTGTAATTACTGAAATGTAAATTAGGCAAAAGGGTACTGAACGGGAACATTATATTACTGACATGACAGGAATTAAATATAAACTGCAGTAAAACAAGGTGTTATTTAATATGTTGAATAGAAGGAATAGGGTTACAAATATACTGTATCATCTACATGGCAAAATAAACTTCTTTATGACTTGTAAAATGCAATAAAAATTTATATTTATTAAGGGCAACTTTCAATCCCCATTTAATATATATTTTTTGTAATATAAAAAATATATGATCAAAATTTCTTGAAAAAGTAGGCATTTCTTATTATACCATGAGAAAAATCTGTACTGCAATCAGATCATAAAATGCACAAATATTATTCAAAAGCAGTAGATATACCATTAAAAGTAGTCTTTACCCAATTGAGAAAGGCTGCAATCTGATTTTTCTCATATAAGGTAAAAAAGATGTAGTTTTAATATATCCAAAAAAGCCATAAATATCAATTAAATTTGTTAACGCATCCCTAGTTATGGAATTTATATTTTTCTTCTGTGTGTAGTCATGGTAAGTGCTCTGCATCACTCTGCTTTCCAGAAATTAGGAAGAAAATTGTGCATTTGTTTGTACAGCCCCTCCTTCCAATGTGGAAAATTAACAAAATATTAATTACAAGTAGGAGTTTAGGCAAAGTCTCTAGAAGTCTTTTAGCACAGGTAATGCATATGCATGAAATCTGTGTAAGTTTTTCATTACATGCTTATGTGACGATGTCAAACACACATAGAACATCACAGTAAGCCTGGCTGAAGTTTTTTAATGTTTTTTTATTTTTACTTTTTATCTCAACTACTAACCACTATTATAGCCTCAGAGTACTGCAGGTATAGTTTTGAATATCTGTGACTCATGTTATACAAGTCTTGGAAATACTGCAGTAATGATTCCACATATAATAACATTAGAATTTATACGGTTTTCTTGGAATTAAACTCTGGTTAGATCCCACGTTTTAAACTAATATTGGTGATATACATAATAAGAGAAACAACATCTGTATTTTGTTATCACTTGCAATAAGTAGCCCAAGGTGATTTGACAATACGTTACTGGATATTACTTTGTGTCATGTTTTACCAATGGGAATAAGGTACAGATCTACAGCACCGACAAAGTTTATTGCAGCAAATGCCGCCGGTTCACTGGGATTTACTCCGGCTGGTGCTGAGGAAAGTCAGCACATCAGCCGCATCCAGCCGCGTCCCCTCCGTTCCCCCCCCCCTCCAATCCGCGCGCAATTTAAACATCTTCCCGACCCTCTAGCTGCGCCTGCTGTGCCCCTCTGCTTCCCCGCTCCCCCGCTTACCTCACTTCAAACCTTCAGGGGAGTCGGGGAAGCCGGGGAAGCCGGGGAAGCCGGGGAAGCCGGGCGCTCGCTTGACTGTGACGTCACCGACGTCACGCGAACGAGCCGCTTCCCAACGCTTCTCCACGCTGCCGCCACGCATCCTGCCGAGCGGCATTTGCTCGAATAAACTTTGTCGCTACTGTAGCATGCATTATTACTCTAGTTATTGCACAACAAGGATAAATGCTACACACTAATAAAGAACAGCTGATACTTATACCGGTGCTCTCATCTCAAAGGGGAAGACCCATTGCATTCCAAATGCAGAGTTCAAAACAGGAGAAGAGTTGGAGGCCGAGTCTCTGGTGGACATGTGGAGGGGATTGTATCCCACAACGGGTGATTACACATATTACTCGGCCCTCATCACTCATACTTGAAGATAAACTTTTTATTTATAAGCTCATAATTGGTCTCACAAGTGTCAAATGCTGTTATAAACAACATAATACGGTCAGACCAAGAAGCCATGGAGATGACCCTCAAGGGTTTATGTAAAGCTATATCAACGCCTACCTGGTGACTTAATAATGCCCTTCTGTCTATCCCAGAAATTACAGAGGAGGTAGGGGGACAGCTTTCGATTTATTTTCAAACCAATATAAATCAAGAAATATCTCCGTCACTATTATGGTGGCTCACAAAGCAGTAATAAGATGAATCCTAATTAAAACAGCAGTAAGAAGGAAGAGACTGAGAAAAGAAAAGATTGATCACCTCTCCAAAAAACTTACAGATTTAGAAAATAAACATAACCTCCAGCAATCTAATAAAATATGGAAACAAATAGTGTTAACAAGAGGAGAATTGAATTTATGCCTGTCTGAAGCCTCGGAGAGAACTCTTAAATGGACCAATCAGAATCTCTACAAAAAAGGGAACAAAGCAGACACAATGTTAGCCTCTATATTGAGAAACCAAATGAGGTCCCAGAATATTTATGCTATTAAGAAAAGCAGGAGAAGCCGCAAATAATCCCTCTCAAATTGTAGCAGCATTCCAGGAATATTATAAAGATTTATACAGATGCAGCAGCCGTTATTCGAACAAATCACGGCACCATTTTTGTGTGCGCTGCTGTACTCCACGCGGCATTAACGCCGCCAATTGCCCCAGGCACACGTGTTTATCGTGGTTGCTTTGTTTGAATTTAATGGATTGTGCGCAAATAAATGCAATGAAATGAATGAATTGTAATGTGTACAGTACTGTGCCACAATGTTAATTTCAGATGTTTAAAAGCCAGAACACTTAAATGCAATTTTCTCCGTCTAAAGGCAGTATGGTTGGAAGAAATTGCGCGCCATCACATGGGTATTATGAGGTATACACTGTGTGAAGTGTTTCAATAACGGCCGCTGCATCTGTATGACGGCAATAAAACATAATAAGGAAATATAACATATTCTATCTAAAGTAGGTGTAAAATCCCCAAACTAAACAAAGCTGCCTGTAGCTCTCTCAACAAAGTGATCACACTGGAAGAGGTTTGTGAAGTAATTAAAAAATGAAAGCCGGCAAAAGCCCCTGGGCCTGACAGGTTCCCAATATTTACTATAAAAAAATTAGCAACTTGATCGCTAAGCATCTAACAAGATGATGCAATTCATTTCTTAAAGGCAGCACGATCCCCCCAGAGATGTTTTAGGCCAAATTGATACTTATCCACAAAGAATGTAAAGACCCCTAACAATGCCACAATTATAGACCAATTTCTTTATTGAATACGGACCGCAAGATTTTTACTAAAATTCTAGCTAATAGACGGAATCAGCATTTCCCTAAATGTATCCATCCAGACCAGGTAGGTTTTATACTTCAACATCAGGCGTCCGATAATGCTAGGCGAATGCTAAATTTGATCCACAAAGCTAACCCCAATGAGATCTCTACCATGGTTCTCGAAGTGAATGCAGAAAAGGATTTTTGATAGGGTGGACTGGAAGTTTTTTGTGGTCGTCTTGTCCTGTTTTTCGTCCAGGGAGAGTTTCTCAACTCGATCAAAAGCCTATACACAAAAGCTTTTGCACAACATCATTTTACCGCTTGCGCAAGTTTTAATGTTGAATTTCTAGTGGATCCATTCTAGCAAATGTTGCCGAAACCAACAATATTGAGCAATTTTGCACAGACAAATCGTCCAATGCCATGCCTCACTATGCGACAATGGGATTAATGACACCATCTACTGTACATCTGATTTTTATATTTTGACATCAGTTTCTCAGCCCTCAACTCAACACAGCCCAGACCAGATTTTAAAAATAATCAAAGAATTACCCAGCACACAAAAGACATCTGAGAGGGAAATTATTAAGAATAAACACTTGTTTCATACAAATGACAAGCATGTAACTGTGCAATCTAGTAATATGTTAACTTTTTGCTTAATTCTTTATTTTAATTCATGACAGTGCTTATACTTTTCCTTTAATTAAAAATAACACCAAGCATCTTTTTTAAAAGATACTGAATATGAACTACACCTCACAAGATAATTGTTTACTGAATTGAGATTTATTCTTACCTGCTACGGATATTACAAAAAAGATAAGAGCCCTATGTTATTCCGAAAATCGGATTAATTCTTTTCTCTACAACACCTTCTGGTTTCCTAAAATAAAAGCATTTGTCCCTAGGATCTATGGAATCTTTCTTTCGTGCTAAAGCAGCAGGAGCAGCAGTAGCATCTTTCCAGTTTAATAAAGCTGTCAAATTTGACATGCCACTATCCACAGCCTCTCCCTATCTCAAGAAGGATGAAGGGATTATGCAGATGAGTTGCAACATTGTGTCTGACTAGGAAACATTGTCCTCAATGCTTGGCATAGTCTGAATCCATTTCTATTTCCCTGAATGCCGAGAGCTATGAACTCTCTCAAAAGGATAAACACCTCAACAAAGCTGTTAAGCAGCCCCACTAAATGGTTCTGGCAGGCATAAACTTTCAGTGGATGAGAGAATACAATTTGCTTTTTTTTTTGTTGCTTTTCTTCATAAACCTTTTGAAGATTCATTCATGCAGAGTGCAAAATGAATGTGTTGATTGAAGCTCCTGATCCTTTTTTTTTTTAATGTGCTACCATTTACAGTTTAGTAACTACCTATACACTATTAAGGTGTATTTGATATATAAACAAAAATTCAATTTTGTTATAAGTACAGTACGTGAAAGGGATAGCGTAGGTGGGCCTGGTTATCTTTTATATTGCTATTAAAAGGTGATTGTTTTTCTGTATAAAGGGTTCTATCAAATTTTTGACTGTATCTTAGACTTTTTTTTTATTTTTTTGATGTTATTATTCTTTACTAGTGTATTTCATTTATTAAGTAAAATAAATGCCTTTGTATGGCAAGTCACTGTTCTGAATTTATGCAACAGTTTGCTAAAGCAACAGTCCAAGCTGCCGTTTATGTCCCCCTTTAATATGTGCATCAATAAAATCCACACAATGATAAGTAATCAGCTAAGTTGCCGATCAATCTGTTCTCCTGTGTTCTATCGGTGAAGATTCGGCTCGGAGATTCACTAAATGGCTGTCAGTGCAGCAGAAGAGGACCAAAGATGCTGTTGGCACTTGTTTGCTGTGACGATCGGGAGTGCGAGCCAAATGAGGTTGGACTTACCCTTCTTCTCCACCTATAATGTAATGTGTGCCTTCCCTACCGGCGCTACCATCTATCCGTGTGCGGACACTCACCACCCTGCCTTACAAATTCATGAATTTCTTTTTCCTTGGCAACTAAGACCCTTTTGTGATGGTCTATGGGAATCTGGTAACAATGTATCTCATATAATGCAACACTGTTTTTCCCTATGTAGCACTTCTTATGTGCTGTTTTACTATATATTATGTTTTTATAATTACTAAAGATACGCTGTTGAGAGCAGTTAACAGTAATTTGAAAAGCATCTTCAGATGCAGCGCGTAATATTGCCTCCAAGATAACAAAACATATCCTTTTATAACGAGGAATGTCACAGAGTTTCCATAGTATTAAACACACCTACTGGACGAAGGGCTCAAGTCACCAGAAACTTTGTATCATCTGTATGTTTTCTTGTTAAAATAAAATGCAGCACCTGTTTTGAAAAGACTACTACTTTGTGAGCATCATCCTTGTAAGGGATATGGAATAAAAAGTGTGTCTTTTCTATTCCGTGCTGCCATCCTCTCTATGTTTTCAATTTGATTCAGTTTGTGTGGCCATGCAGTAAGAGGGGCTGGCACCTTGTAATAGATTTATAGCTGTTCTGTTCTAGCAGTTTCTCTTTGAATGACTCCAAGATAACACAACATATCCTTGCCGAAGTGACCCACTTAGTGTTACTAAACGTGTAGGGTGCTTTTTCTGCGCTGAGAAGGGTATGAGTGGGATCTAATCAGTGGAGCTCCAGCAATGATTTCATCAGTCCCAGACCTGCAAGGGACTGCCTCACACACTGTACAGAGAGAACTGCTGTATCCCAACCGGGATACCTCAATGACAGCCTGAGCACCAGCACTACCTAAAAATAGGGTAATTCCTACTTTCAGGACTATCAAGTTTTTTTTAATTCTAATTATATTAAAAGATCCATCTTCTATTTAACCCAGCATTGATTCTACTATTAACCCACTCCATGGAGATAATACTCACTGATCATTAAACCCCAAAGGGGCTATCAGAAATACACACATGTTTTCAACTAAGATATCTTAAAATCTGTGGTCCCTCTGACAACCCTGAGCAAGTAGCGCTTAGCAAATACAGAACAGACTCACACTACGCCAGGAATCAACTGCTTGAGGAGGTCTAGAATGTTCATTTTGCTGCAGCTGCAGATCGAGGGACTGGTGTGGAGATGGAATTTCATGCTGATGTGGTAATATATCCATAACATGTCCTGCCTATAACCTTTTATCTTCATGTACTGCTAGGACCCCTTTTATTCTCCAACATCACCGCATTTTTCCGAGATTTTTTTCCGAATGCTACGCACTTCACCGCGTTCATGGCGCATTCATGTTGCATTCACAGCCGCGGTTGATGCGCGGTTGATGCTCGGTTGATGTGTTTATTGAGAATGGTTCGGATTTAATTGGTTGCAATTCTTCGCGTGTTTGCCAGATGGCAGATTTTCATGAATTGTAATGCGCATGCGCTTCATTAATGTGTCGACTTGCAGGTGTTTCATTTAATACCACAGTGGTCTATTGTAAATTGGCCTTGGGACTGAAGGAAGAGGTTACAATAATGTATCAATTTAGGCTTCTCATATTAAATAAAGACAAGCACTGTTTCCGGTCTGGTTATTGTCCTGAGCTGAGCGTCCCGCCATGAGTGTATAAGTGCAGCCCGTGTTCCAAAAACCCGACAGAACATACGCTTATTTAATATGGGCCGCGATTAATGCAACAGATGATAAGATGGCAACAGTTGTTCAAATTTATCAGTATTTTATTGAAAACCATGACTTTTACAAATTTTCCCCAGCTCCTCATGTGTGGAAGCGTGCAATAAGGAAAAAGTTATGTAGCAATCCATGTTTTTTTCGTATTGATCCCGAATTTATTGGAGGGTATTGGTGTGTATCACCGGAAATTTCCTGTATCTATGATCATGCAGATGGCAAAAGGCGAAAGGTCGTGTTAAAACCAACTAAGAAACGACAGTCGCTGGCAAGCAATGCACCAGCACCAGCACCGGCTTCCAATAACAGTCCGACCGTCAGTGACAACCCTTGCTGTCTGTCCACGCACGGATACCTGCAGCCTGAGCCAGATTTTGCGTATAGTTTTGAGCAAGCTTGCATGTACCTAAGCGATTTCCAGCCTCATCAGCTGACTACAGGTTTAGTAGTCCCGCTGTCACCTGTCAACGACGTGTATGATCAAGAATACGGGCCTGGCAGTGGTCTGGCGCCAGCTGATTGGGAAATTCTATGGTGAGTAACGTTGCCGTATTTTATTCTGTTTTTTTTTATTTTGAAAATATCAATATCCGTGCGATTCAAAAGTCAAGCGATTCTCCTGTAAGCAATATCATTGGCTGAGCGGCTTCTACAGTAGATACAGCACAATTGGTGAAAAGCTAGGCGCATGCGCATTGGAACCTTCTTGAAAAGAATATGCGTGTCATCACATCGACGGTAGGCGCATGCGCATGTGAACAGGAGACGTCCCCCAAGAAAATTATTGGTGGGACTGACTGGGAACTTCTTTAGGGGACTGACCAGTACAGTAAAACTTTTATTTATTTTTTCTTCAGAAAAGAAAACTTTGTCATCTCATGTGGAAAACGGCAAATGGAGGGATTTCGATGGATGAAATCGCTTTGTGTAACAATGCCAGTACATTGCAGAATCGGATTTAAAAAACCACGTACCGGAGTCTACAGTTTAGTGGCCATTGTTATTGATTAGGATAAAATACCTGAAACAGTATGCTGATGTTTTCAGACCATATATAATACTTTTTTATATATACTGAATAATAAACCCGAAAAAATAAAAACTATGCATTTATTCTACATGTATTCCAGTACATATGTGTATTCTATACCCGTACAGCATGTATTGTTTTAATACTCTTGTGATGTACAGTAGTGAGCATGCCTACAGTATACAGTACAGTATGCCTGGACAGTACTGTACTGTAAGGAATCCACTACTGGCTTTGACTATAGTCTTGCAGAATCATGCAGTTGCAAGCTTCCTCTGGCAATCAAAGGCACATGTGCTGCCTCTCATTGCAGCTTCTGCCATGTGCTACATCATTGGAGGAATACTCACACACCCTCCTCCTGTGATTGGATCTCCACCCTTTATATTCTAGGCGTCGGCACTGAACCAGTGCCGAGCATAATTTCCTACCTGGACGTTACTGTCTCTGCCACAAACCGCCCCAGGCCTCTCTCCTAGTGTTCTTACCTTTCAAGTTCCTGAGTATCCAGAGGCAAGTGCTTTCTCCTGTGCAGAAGCGTTTTTGCCAGCACTGGTACCTGCTGCATTCCCTCCTAGCAGTGGCTACCCTTCCTGTTCCTGCGGCCTGCTGATATCCCCCTGCAGTGGCCTGTCCTGGACGTCTGTGCTGAAGCGTTGTTGCCAGCACTGGTACCTGCTGCATTCTCTCCTAGCAGTGGCTACCCTTCCTGTTCCTGCGGCCTGCTGCTATCCCCCTGCAGTGGCCTGCCTTGGACTTCTGCGCTGACGCGTTGGTTCTCCCCGACGCTGCCCTGCGGTGAACTTCGGCCAGCCTGCTGTCTCCTCCTGCTGAGATCGGCGTTATGGGCCGAGGCCGCTCCTCGCGCAGAAGCCACTCCCGCACTCACGCTCCTAAGCTGAAGCGGGGAACTCCTGACTACCTGTTGCCGAACTCCTGCTTCAATAACGACGATGCTGCCTTCTCCAATCCTGACCCTGCGATGTACGACTATGAACTGCGCACTCCGGATCAGTCTGCATAGACTAAGGTCGGTGATTACATAACCCCACCTCAGCCCCGCGGTCCGGTCCCGGTTTGTGGCGAGCATCGGCGTAACAGTATGCTCGGCCAACAAAAACCGGACCGCGCCGTGGCGGGGGTGGGCAATTTTCCAACTGAAGTTATGTCCTGGCCTGCGTACCAGTCCCAATGTGAAGGCAAGTATCTGTGTGAAATAATAGCCTTGATTGAAGGTCTGTATACGTATGAAGGTTTAACCCCTTTGCAAAGACAATGCCGTTGTGATCTCCTTCTTAAGGCTTGCGGCATCCGGAACTTAAAACGGTCTCTAGCTGATTGTATAAGCTCCCCTTATTCCCGTTTAACCTGGGATAACGTGTACCCTATGGAACTGCTCGACGCCCAAGAGGCACTCTATGCCCTGGCCTCATCACTAGACATTCCTCTAGTAGAACAGGACGCCCTCCTCATGTTGGATCAATATCAGGATATACTCCATCTACTTTCCGTAACACTTGACATTTGTATAAAAGAACAGAACCTCCTCCTTGCCAGCTACGCTGCTGCTTGGCAGATCTCCTATACTGCCAGTCCTGTTGCTAAACCTGTGGGGGTACCTCCCTCTCCTAAGAATGGCCAAACCATCTCTCTGTCGCTGCCCACTAAGGAAGAAGCTGCCACGCTCCCTAATCCTGAGTTAACCTCCCTAAATTCTGTCCCTGAGGTTATTCCGGTCTTAACCCCTGCTAGTCAGGCCTATGAGTCCCCCACTGTAAATCCCTGCATTTCCCAGGTTAGTGTGTCTTCCCTAGCACCAGACAATGAATTCTGTTTGCCCTCTTTTTCTAACCCAAAAATTCTAAGCTCTGTTCCCGAGGTTTTTTCTGTTTTAAACCCTGCTAGTCTGCTCTGTGAGGTCCCTACTGCTAACCCTAGTATTTCGCAGTTTAATGTTAGGTCCCTAGGGCAAGAGGCAGAATCCCCTATGACCCCACTCTCAGAGACTAGCTTCTATTTCCCTGATTCTCGGGTACAGAGTAATTTAACCCTTCAGGTTTTTCCTATGTTAACCCCTACAGGTCAGCCCTATGAATCTCCCTTGGTAAATCCCTGTAGTCCGTCAGTCAGGGATACCTCCTTAGCCTCAGAGGATGAACCCCTTATGTCCCCTGACTCAGCTAAAATTCTCGGGGCTACGCCCTCTGAACTTTCATCAATAATACTGGCTCCAGTTAAGAGTATTCTGGAGCCGTTTGTTTCTCTAAACCTGTTCGCAGAATCCCTACTCCTAGGTATTTCGCTGACCCCGTCTGTCATTCAGAGAGCTGAGACCCCTGCTTCTGAGCATAGACCCCTTTTCGTGGAATCTGTTGTCGTTTCTGATGTCCCAGACACTCTTTCCCAAATACCCACTTCAGAGACCAGCACAGTCGTGGTTGCCCCACTTGCACTGTCTGTGGTCTCCTTTTCTCAAATCCTAGGGTTTAAAGTGAACAGTACATATTATGTCCCTTTCCAAGTGACCCCTTCTGAGATCAGCATATCTGCTGTTGCTCCCTTAGTACAATTACAGTCAGGGTTCCCCTTTTTGAAGGATCAAGTTTTGAAATGTAGAACTCCCTTTATCCCTAATTTTGTAAACCTGCAGTCCCTTCTCACTGTAGTTAAAGGTTCTCAAGCAGCCGCTGAGTTAAGCTCTGCCGCTGCAAAATCTTCTGTTGTAGAAGCAATCTTGCCTAGCTTACTTCTGTCTGTCCTTTCTGTGATGCCTATCACCTTTACTAAAATTTCTGTTTTGCAAATATTTCTCCTATTAAGTCTGTGATACCTGCAATTCCTTTAATTGGTTCCAAAAACCCTGTCACTAAGTTTCCCATGGAGTCTGATGCCCTCACTAGGGATTCTCTGGGACCCAATTCTGAAACAAGCGCAATGTTCTCTGATTTCATTACAAGCAAGATGTCCCTTGTTTCTATTGGAAAGTCTACCCCAGTTTCTCTCACGGATCATACCACAGCTTCCGGGATCATTAAAAATGACTTTAAGTCTGGGATGCCCACTCCTGTAATAATACTGTTTCATGCTGATTCACCCACAGTATTCGGGGTATCCACTACTGACTGTATGTCTACTACCACGAACTCAGGGTTATCGCATTTGGAACTTTCCATTTTTTCAAAAGATCCCGTCTTTAAGATGGACTTATATTTCTCTGTGTCTTCCACAATACTTGGGGTACTTGCTATTGACTGTCCTGTCCCAAAACTAGGGTTACCTCTCAAGAAGGTGCCTGGAGCTACCGATGTTAAAGACCCTATGTTTAAAACAGTAACAATTTGCATTGCTTCTCCCACAGTATCATGTGAAACCTGGGTACCTAGGACCTCCACTCCGAAGCCAAGCTCTAGTTCTCTGTCTTCTTTCTCTATGTTGGAGGTACCCAGCTTTAACTCCAAGACTTTTTTCCCTAAGGCTGATGCACCACTTAACCGCCTGCCTTTTTTTTTTGGATAAAATCTGTTTTCTCACCTTTCAAACAGACTCCTTACACGCAGGTCTCTGTGCGGTGCCCAAAGTGCCCTTTCTGGATGGCATTTGGCCTTTCTCTATGACGAAGATACCCTTACTGGACCTCGTCGCTTTACCTGAAGCGTCCGTCCCTATTCTCTATGGGTCCATTATGGGTATAGACATGCTTATTATGTCCTTCACCAAGGCCACCATTTCGGAGTTGATTCTCTCTAAAGATCACAAACCAAAGGAAGCGGATCCTTCTTCAACTGCCAGTACCATGACCAAGGGTTGCATACACACTGCTACAGACTTTTGCAAATTGCCTGTGATAGCAACCCTGTTTTGTATCAAAAGTACCGCTGCTATAGTGTGTAGTGAACCCTCCCGCCCCATTCCCTCGCTAACCATCACCCGGAATTCCTTGGAAGCTAAAGACTTTCTCAACTTCCTCCGTGCTGATTTCACTAAAGACATTGCCTTCTCTGAAGATCCCTCTGCCAATTTTGTCCGACAATCTGTGTCCTGTGTCCCGTACTCTTGGACTATTACTATGCACCGGACATCTGGCTACTGTCCTTCTGATGTTCCCATTCCGGAGCCCTCAGGTCCCATTGTCCATGTACCAAGAACTGCAGTGCCACCGCTGTCTTTTATGGCACTCGCCAATGTACACTTGGATTGTGGACCTAATTCTCGCCGGAGACACTTCAGGAACAACTCAATGTCTCCCAGACCTATGAATGGTCCTGTCCACCCAGGCTTCTCACCCAGTGGTGGGGGTACTGTAAGGAATCCCAACAAACTATGGGCTTTCAACGCCACCTCTCTCCTAAGGAGGTTTAGGAACAATTCCATGTTCCCCAAATCTGTGATGGTTCCTGTTCATCCGGAGGTCTCACCTGAAGGGGGGGGTACTGTAAGGAATCCACTACTGGCTTTGACTATAGTCTTGCAGAATCATGCAGTTGCAAGCTTCCTCTGGCAATCAAAGGCACATGTGCTGCCTCTCATTGCAGCTTCTGCCATGTGCTACATCATTGGAGGAATACTCACACACCCTCTTCCTGTGATTTGATCTCCGCCCTTTATATTCTAGGCGTCGGCACTGAACCAGTGCCGAGCATAATTTCCTACCTGGACGTTACTGTCTCTGCCACAAACCGCCCCAGTGTTCTTACCTTTCAAGTTCCTGAGTATCCAGTGTTCTTACCTTTCAAGTTCCTGAGTATCCAGAGGCCTGTGCTTTCTCCTGTGCAGAAGCGTTATTGCCAGCACTGGTACCTGCTGCATTCCCTCCTAGCAGTGGCTACCCTTCCTGTTCCTGCGGCCTGCTGCTATCCCCCTGCAGTGGCCTGCCTTGGACTTCTGCGCTGAAGCGTTGGTTCTCCCCAACGCTGCCCTGTGGTGAACTTCGGCCAGCCTGCTGTCTCCTCCTGCTGAGATCGGCGTTATGGGCCGAGGCCTCTCGCGCAGAAGCCACTCCCGCGCTCACGCTCCTAAGCTGAAGCGGGGAACTCCTGACTACCTGTTGCCGAACTCCTGCTTCAATAACGACGATGCTGCCTTCTCCAATCCTGACCCTGCGATGTACGACTATGAACTGCGCACTTCAGATCAGTCTGCGTGGACTAAGGTCGGTGATTACATAACCCCACCTCAGCCCCGCGGTCCGGTCCTGGTTTGTGGCGAGCATCGGCGTAACATGTACATTCTAGAAACCCTGTATTTTGTTACAGTATAAAAGGAGACAATGGAACAATTTAAAACAAATCAACATTTTCTTTTATTGGTGGAGTAAGTACAAAAACATTTATTTACAAATACTGTACAATGTAAAAACATTTTAAGTGCACAGCAATTCAAAACATCAACAGGTGTATGGATTACTGCTAGTGAAAACATTTATGTACAGAAAGTCAAAACATTTACAGTCAGTCAGTATGGTTTACAGTCACAAGTTGTTATTAAAAAAAATTCTTTATTCATAAACTATACAAAACGCAACATCTCCTTTATTAAAGAACAGCAAGTCAAAACATTTACAGTAGGATGGTGTGCAGAACAGTCAGTCAGGCCTGCACCACTCCTGTCCTCGAGGGCCGCAAACAGGCCAAGTTTTCAGGATAACTTTGAAAACCGGGCCTGTTTGCGGCCCTCGGGTACTGGAATTGTGCATGTCCTGTGTGTACAGTAAGTTAAAACATTTCTTTATTAATACAAGTTAAAACACACAACATCTCCTTTATTTAAGTAGAGCAAGTCAAAACATGTACATTACATCACAACAGTATGTGTTACCTGTATTAAAAAAAACCTTTATTCATAAAATATACAAAATGCAACATCTCCTTTATTTAAGTACAGCAAGTCAAAACATGTACATTACATCACAACAGTATGGTGTTACCTGTATTAAAAAAAAATCTTTATTCATAAACTATACAAAACGCAACATCTCCTTTATTAAAGAACAGCAAGTCAAAACATTTACAGTAGGATGGTGTGCTGAACAGTCAGGCAGGCCTGCACAACTCCAGTCTTCGAGGGCCGCAAACAGGCCCGGTTTTCAGGATAACCTTGAAAAACGGGCCTGTTTGTGGCCCTCGGGGACTGGAACAAAACATTTACAAAAAATAAACAACAGTTGAACACTCACGCAAATGCGTACTCCACCAGATTGTCCTTGTATGGCGCAAAATGCCATTAATGCAGTCTCGAACACCTTACATTAAAGGATCTGTAATTGAAAAAAGCACCGCAATTCTTCCACAATAGTCTTTCTTAAATTGTCAGGAAGCGCCTTTTTTCGCGATTTCCTTCGTAGTTTACTTTGAACGCCCACTTGCAGTAAACCAAGTAGGAAACGTGATGCTTAAAAATTAACAAGGCATACTTGTGGGGTACACAAGCACTCATCACCCTATACTTCTCCCTGAGTGCCGGTGGCAGATCGCGCAGGATGATGTCGGGCACCGTATCGATGCAAGCGAATGTAGGTTGGGTTCTGGAAGCGGGTGTTCTTCTGTGAGCGGGTGTGCTTGTGGCGGCGGGCGAGGGTAGGTTGTCTGGGAGGAAGCTTTCCTCCTGTCTTGGTCGCCGTGTAGTCTCCTGGCGTGGTCTTGACGGGGTTGTCATGTTATCCTCCTCCTCAACGGCATACATGTACACAAAATCGTCTGGTGCGCTTGCTGATGGAAGGTGGTCAAAGGTCCCATTCATCACATCCATGCCACCCTCCTGCTCCGGCGTCGGGAATACAGGGACATGAACACCGGGCAAATTATGTATCCCCGCTATGTCAATCTCTATCTTCTCCATCCGTCGATCCATCTTCTCCATCCATTGATCCATCTTCTGCATCCGTTGATCCATATTAAGCATGGTTTCCAGAAGCAGATCTATCTTTGCCAGCACAATAGTGTCCCCGGGGATATCCACACTTATCCCATTCAGCATCCGGTCTAACGAGCTGGTTCTTGTGCATGGCGTGCTGTGGACATCTGCATGGATGAGATGGGGATTCCATGGAGAGAAGCGGCAGCGTCGCCAAAGAAGGGTGGAGGAGGTGACCTGTAGATTTCCGGGAGAGGAGAAGCGGCAGCGTCGTCGAAGAGGGATGGAGAAAGTGACCTCTGGATTTCCGGCCGAGAAGCGGCAGAGTCGACTAAGCGTAATGGAAAAAGTGACCCGTGGATTTCAGGGGCACCAGCGGCAGCGTCGTCGAAGAGCAGTGGCGAAGATGGCCTGTGGGTTTCCGGGAGGGCGGCGGCAGCATCGAGGATGAGTAGTGGAGAAGACGGGCTGAAGATTTCCGGGAGAGCGGCGGCAGAATCGTCGAAGCATAAACAAGCAAGTGCCCTGCGGGTTCGATGGGTTGGCTGCCATTTGTTTTGTGTTGAGTGTACATCACCGTATTTCTTCTTGACATAATAAGGCTTACATCTATTAAAACCCTTAGCCTTTGGGGTCAGCAGAAGGTTTTCTTTATTAGCTTTATATTGTGTAGAAAAGGTGAAAGACAGGCGCTACTTCGTGAATGAAATAAATAAATAATATAGAGAAGTGATTTTGATGAAAATAATGACCAAACCCCTTGCTCAAACCTCACTGGTGGGACCTGTTTCACGGGTTCCAAGGATTAAGGATTATCTCAAAACATTCAGGGGGAGCATGTGGGGGAATAAGAGAATAAAAATATATATAAGTGCAGACGTAATGTAATATGTAGGTGTACAGGCAATGACTTGGCTCGTATAGCTGATCTACTCACAGGAGCAAAGGTATATATACAGCAGTTGGCAAATTGGGTTGCCACCCTTGAAGATGTCTGTGAGCTGAACCCCCTGGCAGTTCTCCGTCAGCAGTATGTGTATATAGAGAGAGGGAGAGAACTACATCGTGCGATCAGTATGAAAACTTTATGTATAAAAACACAATATAAAATGCGCACTTACAATTTGCACAAAGAATAAAAGCATGTATCACATAATGTGAATGGAGGATGTCCTGAAACAGCTCACCGCCTCCCTCAGGTCAGTCTGCTGGCTTCCGTGGCTCTGTGTCCTGGACCGGAGCTTCCTTCTGAGCGCCCGTCTGCAAGGTGTGACGTCACGGCGTTCAGAGCTGATTCTATGGATCGTCTCCAAGACCAAAATTGGTCCACTGGTAAACTCTACGCGTTTCGCCCAGCTACCAGGAACTGTTTCTCGGCTTCGTCAGGAGTGTGGTTTGTGTTCTATTGGTGGCTATTTATACATCTTTCTATGTTAATAAAACGGCTCAATTAGTCAATAAGTCAATTAGCCTAGATTGCACTGGGGAGTGGGGGTTGGAATAGATGAAAATAGAAAACGAACATAGGCAACATTTGAACATGGGGAAACCTCACTCTATTAGTATCAAGAGTTATATTTAACAGCTTCTAATGAATATAAATTACAATTAAACCCTTAATGGGTATTATGAGATGTCACTGGGCAGATGCTCATGATTCAATTTGTTAGCAATAGAGTATATGCCAAAAAATACTAATTGTGACTATAATTCGGACAAGAGGGAAAATAGGGAAGTGCACTACAATAGATCATAGTGGTAACCCTAATATCAGTTGTTGAGGGTTATTCTAAAATTAAACAAAAAATGAAGCACAAGTTAAATTCATTCTGGGGCTTAATTCCAAAAATGGTGGTAATCAATCTTTTTTAGATTGAGTCTTTTATATGTACAGGCCAAAAAGGAGACTAGTGAGGTTCATATAAAAAGTGTTGAGGTTCATCAAATATATGGCATAGTTCAAAGGCACTAATGGCATACTAAAGGATGTATAGATATATAGACATCCTCTATGGGCAATTATATGAGAGTGGGACTAATGTTAGTATTCTTCCTGATCACACACAGGGAAGATTATATCAAAGTGGTCCAACAGAAACATGACGTGGGGGTGATTTATTAAGCAAAATGCTGAAGTGACATATCATTTACAATAAGTAGTGCATACAGAATGAATATCAATGGACATAACTCATAAACAAAGACATATTTATAAGTGTAGGTATCAGAGACGGATAGCCATTCCTGGAGGTTTATCTGAAACGAAAAGCAGGTGAAAGAACAAGGGAGCAGGGGCAAGACTAAACAGCTCTATTGACAGATATACATGGTGGTATTAATTCAGAAAAGGTGTGATGTCTATCTCAGCATTTAAACCTCTAGGGGCTAGTGTTTTCAGACGATGAATCCAAAAGGTTTCCCTTTTTATGAGTTCTAAACCCCTATCTCCTCCCCTCCAATGGGGTAGCACATGTTCAATGGCTTTGAAGGTTAGGCAGGTCGGTTCTCCACCATGAAACTCAGTGAAATGGTTGGGAATGCTGTGGTTGGTTAATTTCCTCCTAATGCCACTAAGGTGCTCGTTGATTCTTGTCCTTATAGGCCTGATTGTTTTGCCAATGTATTGTAACTTGCAGGAACATTCTATCATGTAAACTACATGGTCTGTCCTGCAAGTCATAGAGCTATTAATATCAAAGACCTCACCCGTGACATTGGAACTGAACTTAGTTTGTTCTGATGATTTGAACCGGCAAGCACTACAGGTGGTACAGCCGAAAAAGCCTTTCTTATTTAGCCACCCATTAACCTTAGGTTTATTGTCCCTGAGTGCACTGGGGGCTAGTTTGTTCTTGAGGTTACTTGCCTTGGTAAAGATTACATTAGGTCTATCTGGGATGTTGGGGCCCAAAATAGGATCATTTTTGAGAATTTCCCAGTGTTTTGTGATGATCTTTCTCACTTTACCAGCATCTCTACTGTATCCTGTCAAAAATGCAAAGTCAAATTTGTTGTTCCTAACTGTGTCCTTTTGTTTAGGTATTAGTAGATCGCCCCTATGAACTCCCTCGGCCATCCTCCTGGCTAATTCGATTTTCTCCTCAGGATATTGTTTTTCCAGAAATCTATCTTATATTTTTTCTGATTGAGTGTGATATTGTTCAATGTCTGTACAATTCCTTCTGATTCTTGTAAATTGACTGGATGGGACATTGTCCATCCATCTTGGTAGATGGCAGCTGTCTCTTCTAATAAAATTGTTTTTGTCTATCTCTTTGAAGTATGTCCATGTTTTTATTGCTCCATTTTCAATGTAAATATTCAAATCTAGAAAATTAATCTGTTGGTGACTCCATTCACTCGTGAATTTTAGATTATAGGTATTGACATTCATATTGTCAATAAATGTTAACAAAGTGTCTTCACCACCCCTCCAAATAAAAATAATATCATCTATGTAGCGGCGATAAAGGACAAGATTCGCACCAAGCTCTCCCTCAACCCAAATATTATATTTTTCCCAATCTGAAACAAATAGATTGGCATAGCTTGGTGCGAATCTCGTCCCCATCGCCGTCCCACATTTCTGTAAATAAAAAGTGTGTGCATACCAAAAATAATTGTGCTCTAATATGAATTTTATACTGTCAATAATAAAATCAATTTGTGATTCTGGTAAATTATCATCTTCCTGCAAAACACTCCTTACTGCTTCACATCCCTGTGTGTGTTCAATGGTGGTATAAAGCGAAGCAACATCACAGGTTGCTAGTATGTAATGATTTTCCCATTTTATCCCACTCAAAAGATTAAGTATGTCAACTGTATCCTTCAGATAGGCCCTTTGTTTGACTACATGAGGTTGTAATATAGTGTCTATATAAAGTGAGAGGTTAGCAGTGAGTGAGTCAATCCCCGAAACTATAGGTCTTCCTGGGGGATTGACTACACTCTTATTGATCTTAGGTAGAAAATAGAAGACCGGCATCTTGGCTTTATTCTGATACAAGAAATTGTATTCTTTATCATCAAGTATGCCGGTCTCCTTTCCTCTGTTTAGTAAGATCTAAAGTTCTTCAGTGTATTTGATAATGGGATTGGAGGATAATTTTACATAGGTGTTGTTGTCCCCCAATAATCTTAATGCCTCATGTTCATAATCTACACGATCCATAAGAACTATTCCCCCCCCTTTATCAGCCTGTTTGATGACCAAATCTTGGTTATCCATAAGTTCTTTGAGAGCATCTTTCTCATTCTTGGTAAGATTTTCCATTTTTCTATTGCCCTTAGCTGTTAAGTCAGAGTTTAGAGTCTCAAAGTCCTTAGTGACCATTTTAAAGAAGACATCTAAATGATTGCCAGTGGCAAAATGTGGAAAAAAAATTGATTTTTGTTTCAATCCAGTATGGATGAATTTCTTCTCTTCTGCTACCACTGGTGGTACTTCTTTGGTAACATTATGTTCTATGTGTCTCCCCAAAAAATAGCGTTTTACAGTGAGTTTCCTAAGGAAACGATTAGCATCTATATAGAGGTTGAAGCTACTGTGTGTCTTCATAGGTGCGAACGATAGTCCCTTTGATAGTACACTTTTTTGTGTGTCTGTCAGAGATGTAGTACTCAGATTAAAAATATTTTCAACATTTATTTTGCACTCCTTTTGTTGTCTCTTGTGCTTTCTTCTACCCCTCTTTCCTCTGAGAGTCTTCCTCTTTTTGAGCTGCTCATTGTTCCCTTCTCTGCCTGTGGTTGTTTGTGACTTATATCCCACAAACTGGAAGGCCCCTCCGCCCCTAAAAAAGAGGAATCTGTGCTATTTTGTTTGGTGGGTTCTTTCTTATCTCTATTATATTTTCTCTCTCTAGAGTCCAATGAGTGGGTCTTTTTCTGCTGTTTTCTTAGTCTATCTTCATCTCTTCTATCTTTTTTGGATTGGTTAATAGGAGTATAGTTCGCTCTATCCCTGCCTCTATATTCTTCTTTTGAGGGTGAATGATGGTTATCCCTAGGTGTGTTTGCTTTATCTTGGTGTTCAAACCTTTCTTCTCTTTCCCTCTCTGTGTGTGCTTTCCTATTGTCATAATTGGTATATTTTTCCCAAAGTTTGTCTTTTCTATAGTCAGTTTTATAATATTTTTTTAAAGTTCTACTGTTATTCCAACTTCTTTGTTCTCCCTTTCTGTAGTCTTCCTCATCTCTATGTAATATATTGGTTTTATTATTGTCCGTATCTCTTTCTAAAGTCTCTCATTTCTTTTGGAGTGCAGTGTCTTTTTCTTGAAATTCTTTAGAATTCTCAAAGGGGGTTAATTTGTCTTTTATTTCATTTATTTCTTCATCTAATTGTTTAAGATGTATTTTCTGCTGTTTAATGATTAAATAAATAAGCCCATACGAACATCTGTCCAATATTTCATTCCAATCTGCCAAAAATGTTTCATCCTCCAAATCAAAGGATGGTTTCTTTCGTACCCTTAGTCCCTTGGGAATAATATTACATTCTTTATATTGTTGTAGAAATACAACGTCTAACCACTTTTTTGTATCTCTTATCATTAGTTTTTCTAATTTAGTAAATTCGTTACTGATCAAATTGTCCACATTTTCATCATTAGAAACATCAACTTCTATTGTTTTATCAAAATTAATCTTTCTTAATAATCTCTTAGAAAACACATTAACATTAATAGTGCTAGATTCCATCGTGAAAAGTGTGCAGCCCACTCACCCCAAAAAACAGCCAATATTGTGTAGAAAAGGTGAAAGACAGGCGCTACTTCGTGAATGAAATAAATAAATAATATAGAGAAGTGATTTTGATGAAAATAACGACCAAACCCCTTGCTCAAACCTCACTGGTGGGACCTGTTTCACGGGTTCCAAAGATTAAGGATTATCTCAAAACATCCAGGGGGAGCATGTGGGGGAATAAGAGAATAAAAATATATATAAGTGCAGACGTAATGTAATATGTAGGTGTACAGGCAATGACTTGACTCGTATAGCTGATCTACTCACAGGAGCAAAGGTATATATACAGCAGTTGGCAAATTGGGTTGCCACCCTTGAAGATGTCTGTGAGCTGAACACCCTGGCAGTTCTCCGTCAGCAGTATGTGTATATAGAGAGAGGGAGAGAACTACATCGTGCGATCAGTATGAAAACTTTATGTATAAAAACACAATATAAAATGCGCACTTACAATTTGCACAAAGAATAAAAGCATGTATCACATAATGTGAATGGAGGATGTCCTGAAACAGCTCACCGCCTCCCTCAGGTCAGTCTGCTGGCTTCCGCGGCTCTGTGTCCTGGACCGGAGCTTCCTTCTGAGCGCCCATCTGCAAGGTGTGACGTCGCGGCGTTCAGAGCTGATTCTACGGATCGTCTCCAAGACCAAAATTGGTCCACTGGTAAACTCTACGCGTTTCGCCCAGCTACCAGGAACTGTTTCTCAGCTTCGTCAGGAGTGTGGTTTGTGTTCTATTGGTGGCTATTTATACATCTTTCTATGTTAATAAAACGGCTCAATTAGTCAATAAGTCAATTAGCCTAGATTGCACTGGGGAGTGGGGGTTGGAATAGATGAAAATAGAAAACGAACATAGGCAACATTTGAACATGGGGAAACCTCACTCTATTAGTATCAAGAGTTATATTTAACAGCTTCTAATGAATATAAATTACAATTAAACCCTTAATGGGTATTATGAGATGTCACTGGGCAGATGCTCATGATTCAATTTGTTAGCAATAGAGTATATGCCAAAAAATACTAATTGTGACTATAATTCGGACAAGAGGGAAAATAGGGAAGTGCACTACAATAGATCATAGTGGTAACCCTAATATCAGTTGTTGAGGGTTATTCTAAAATTAAACAAAAAATGAAGCACAAGTTAAATTCATTCTGGGGCTTAATTCCAAAAATGGTGGTAATCAATCTTTTTTAGATTGAGTCTTTTATATGTACAGGCCAAAAAGGAGACTAGTGAGGTTCATATAAAAAGTGTTGAGGTTCATCAAATATATGGCATAGTTCAAAGGCACTAATGGCATACTAAAGGATGTATAGATATATAGACATCCTCTATGGGCAATTATATGAGAGTGGGACTAATGTTAGTATTCTTCCTGATCACACACAGGGAAGATTATATCAAAGTGGTCCAACAGAAACATGACGTGGGGGTGATTTATTAAGCAAAATGCTGAAGTGACATATCATTTACAATAAGTAGTGCATACAGAATGAATATCAATGGACATAACTCATAAACAAAGACATATTTATAAGTGTAGGTATCAGAGACGGATAGCCATTCCTGGAGGTTTATCTGAAACGAAAAGAAGGTGAAAGAACAAGGGAGCAGGGGCAAGACTAAACAGCTCTATTGACAGATATACATGGTGGTATTAATTCAGAAAAGGTGTGATGTCTATCTCAGCATTTAAACCTCTAGGGGCTAGTGTTTTCAGACGATGAATCCAAAAGGTTTCCCTTTTTATGAGTTCTAAACCCCTATCTCCTCCCCTCCAATGGGGTAGCACATGTTCAATGGCTTTGAAGGTTAGGCAGGTCGGTTCTCCACCATGAAACTCAGTGAAATGGTTGGGAATGCTGTGGTTGGTTAATTTCCTCCTAATGCCACTAAGGTGCTCGTTGATTCTTGTCCTTATAGGCCTGATTGTTTTGCCAATGTATTGTAACTTGCAGGAACATTCTATCATGTAAACTACATGGTCTGTCCTGCAAGTCATAGAGCTATTAATATCAAAGACCTCACCCGTGACATTGGAACTGAACTTAGTGTTTTCTGATGATTTGAACCGGCAAGCACTACAGGTGGTACAGCCGAAAAAGCCTTTCTTATTTAGCCACCCATTAACCTTAGGTTTATTGTCCCTGAGTGCACTGGGGGCTAGTTTGTTCTTGAGGTTACTTGCCTTGGTAAAGATTACATTAGGTCTATCTGGGATGTTGGGGCCCAAAATAGGATCATTTTTGAGAATTTCCCAGTGTTTTGTGATGATCTTTCTCACTTTACCAGCATCTCTACTGTATCCTGTCAAAAATGCAAAGTCAAATTTGTTGTTCCTAACTGTGTCCTTTTGTTTAGGTATTAGTAGATCGCCCCTATGAACTCCCTCGGCCTTCCTCCTGGCTAATTCGATTTTCTCCTCAGGATATTGTTTTTCCAGAAATCTATCTTTTATTTTTTCTGATTGGGTGTGATATTGTTCAATGTCTGTACAATTCCTTCTGATTCTTGTAAATTGACTGGATGGGACATTGTCCATCCATCTTGGTAGATGGCAGCTGTCTCTTCTAATAAAATTGTTTTTGTCTATCTCTTTGAAGTATGTCCTTGTTTTTATTGCTCCATTTTCAATGTAAATATTCAAATCTAGAAAATTAATCTGTTGGTGACTCCATTCACTCGTGAATTTTAGATTATAGGTATTGACATTCATATTGTCAATAAATGTTAACAAAGTGTCTTCACCACCCCTCCAAATAAAAATAATATCATCTATGTAGCGGCGATAAAGGACAAGATTCGCACCAAGCTCTCCCTCAACTCAGATATTATATTTTTCCCAATCTGAAACAAATAGATTGGCATAGCTTGGTGCGAATCTCGTCCCCATCGCCGTCCCACATTTCTGTAAATAAAAAGTGTGTGCATACCAAAAATAATTGTGCTCTAATATGAATTTTATACTGTCAATAATAAAATCAATTTGGGATTCTGGTAAATTATCATCTTCCTGCAAAACACTCCTTACTGCTTCACATCCCTGTGTGTGTTCAATGGTGGTATAAAGCGAAGGATAGGGATAACCATCATTCACCCTCAAAAGAAGAATATAGAGGCAGGGATAGAGCGAACTATACTCCTATTAACCAGTCCAAAAAAGATAGAAGAGATGAAGATAGACTAAGAAAACAGCAGAAAAAGACCCACTCATTGGACTCTAGAGAGAGAAAAGATAATAGAGATAAGAAAGAACCCACCAAACAAAATAGCACAGATTCCTCTTTTTTAGGGGCGGAGGGGCCTTCCAGTTTGTGGGATATAAGTCACAAACAACCACAGGCAGAGAAGGGAACAATGAGCAGCTCAAAAAGAGGAAGACTCTCAGAGGAAAGAGGGGTAAAAGAAAGCACAAGAGACAACAAAAGGAGTGCAAAATAAATGTTGAAAATGTTTTTAATCTGAGTACTACATCTCTGACAGACACACAAAAAAGTGTACTATCAAAGGGACTATCGTTCGCACCTATGAAGACACACAGTAGCTTCAACCTCTATATAGATGCTAATCGTTTCCTTAGGAAACTCACTGTAAAACGCTATTTTTTGGGGAGACACATAGAACATAATGTTACCAAAGAAGTACCACCAGTGGTAGCAGAAGAGAGGAAATTCATCCATACTGGATTGAAACAAAAATCAATTTTTTTTCCACATTTTGCCACTGGCAATCATTTAGATGTCTTCTTTAAAATGGTCACTAAGGACTTTGAGACTCTAAACTCTGATTTAACAGCTAAGGGCAATAGAAAAATGGAAAATCTTACCAAGAATGAGAAAGATGCTCTCAAAGAACTTATGGATAACCAAGATTTGGTCATCAAACAGGCTGATAAAGGGGGGGGGAATAGTTCTTATGGATCGTGTAGATTATGAACATGAGGCATTAAGATTATTGGGAGACACCAACACCTATATAAAATTATCCTCCAATCCCATTATCAAATACACTGAAGAACTCAAGATCTTACTAAACAGAGGAAAAGATATCGGCATACTTGATGATAAAGAATACAATTTCTTGTATCAGAACAAAGCCAAGATGCCGGTCTTCTATTTCCTACCTAAGATCCATAAGAGTGTAGTCAATCCCCCAGGAAGACCTATAGTTTCAGGGATTGACTCACTCACTGCTAACCTCTCACTTTATATAGACACTATATTACAACCTCATGTAGTCAAACAAAGGGCCTATCTGAAGGATACAGTTGACATACTTAATCTTTTGAGTGGGATAAAATGGGAAAATCATTACATACTAGCAACCTGTGATGTTGCTTCGCTTTATACCACCATTGAACACACACAGGGATGTGAAGCAGTAAGGAGTGTTTTGCAGGAAGATGATAATTTACCAGAATCCCAAATTGATTTTATTATTGACAGTATAAAATTCATATTAGAGCACAATTATTTTTGGTATGCACACACTTTTTATTTACAGAAATGTGGGACGGCGATGGGGACGAGATTCGCACCAAGCTATGCCAATCTATTTGTTTCAGATTGGGAAAAATATAATATCTGGGTTGAGGGAGAGCTTGGTGCGAATCTTGTCCTTTATCGCCGCTACATAGATGATATTATTTTTATTTGGAGGGGTGGTGAAGACACTTTGTTAACATTTATTGACAATATGAATGTCAATACCTACAATCTAAAATTCACGAGTGAATGGAGTCACCAACAGATTAATTTTCTAGATTTGAATATTTACATTGAAAATGGAGCAATAAAAACAAGGACATACTTCAAAGAGATAGACAAAAACAATTTTATTAGAAGAGACAGCTGCCATCTACCAAGATGGATGGACAATGTCCCATCCAGTCAATTTACAAGAATCAGAAGGAATTGTACAGACATTGAACAATATCACACCCAATCAGAAAAAATAAAAGATAGATTTCTGGAAAAACAATATCCTGAGGAGAAAATCGAATTAGCCAGGAGGAAGGCCGAGGGAGTTCATAGGGGCGATCTACTAATACCTAAACAAAAGGACACAGTTAGGAACAACAAATTTGACTTTGCATTTTTGACAGGATACAGTAGAGATGCTGGTAAAGTGAGAAAGATCATCACAAAACACTGGGAAATTCTCAAAAATGATCCTATTTTGGGCCCCAACATCCCAGATAGACCTAATGTAATCTTTACCAAGGCAAGTAACCTCAAGAACAAACTAGCCCCCAGTGCACTCAGGGACAATAAACCTAAGGTTAATGGGTGGCTAAATAAGAAAGGCTTTTTCGGCTGTACCACCTGTAGTGCTTGCCGGTTCAAATCATCAGAAAACACTAAGTTCAGTTCCAATGTCACGGGTGAGGTCTTTGATATTAATAGCTCTATGACTTGCAGGACAGACCATGTAGTTTACATGATAGAATGTTCCTGCAAGTTACAATACATTGGCAAAACAATCAGGCCTATAAGGACAAGAATCAACGAGCACCTTAGTGGCATTAGGAGGAAATTAACCAACCACAGCATTCCCAACCATTTCACTGAGTTTCATGGTGGAGAACCGACCTGCCTAACCTTCAAAGCCATTGAACATGTGCTACCCCATTGGAGGGGAGGAGATAGGGGTTTAGAACTCATAAAAAGGGAAACCTTTTGGATTCATCGTCTGAAAACACTAGCCCCTAGAGGTTTAAATGCTGAGATAGACATCACACCTTTTCTGAATTAATACCACCATGTATATCTGTCAATAGAGCTGTTTAGTCTTGCCCCTGCTCCCTTGTTCTTTCACCTGCTTTTCGTTTCAGATAAACCTCCAGGAATGGCTATCCGTCTCTGATACCTACACTTATAAATATGTCTTTGTTTATGAGTTATGTCCATTGATATTCATTCTGTATGCACTACTTATTGTAAATGATATGTCACTTCAGCATTTTGCTTAATAAATCACCCCTACGTCATGTTTCTGTTGGACCACTTTGATATAATCTTCCCTGTGTGTGATCAGGAAGAATACTAACATTAGTCCCACTCTCATATAATTGCCCATAGAGGATGTCTATATATCTATACATCCTTTAGTATGCCATTAGTGCCTTTGAACTATGCCATATATTTGATGAACCTCAACACTTTTTATATGAACCTCACTAGTCTCCTTTTTGGCCTGTACATATAAAAGACTCAATCTAAAAAAGATTGATTACCACCATTTTTGGAATTAAGCCCCAGAATGAATTTAACTTGTGCTTCATTTTTTGTTTAATTTTAGAATAACCCTCAACAACTGATATTAGGGTTACCACTATGATCTATTGTAGTGCACTTCCCTATTTTCCCTCTTGTCCGAATTATAGTCACAATTAGTATTTTTTGGCATATACTCTATTGCTAACAAATTGAATCATGAGCATCTGCCCAGTGACATCTCATAATACCCATTAAGGGTTTAATTGTAATTTATATTCATTAGAAGCTGTTAAATATAACTCTTGATACTAATAGAGTGAGGTTTCCCCATGTTCAAATGTTGCCTATGTTCGTTTTCTATTTTCATCTATTCCAACCCCCACTCCCCAGTGCAATCTAGGCTAATTGACTTATTGACTAATTGAGCCATTTTATTAACATAGAAAGATGTATAAATAGCCACCAATAGAACACAAACCACACTCCTGACGAAGCTGAGAAACAGTTCCTGGTAGCTGGGCGAAACGCGTAGAGTTTACCAGTGGACCAATTTTGGTCTTGGAGACGATCCGTAGAATCAGCTCTGAACGCCGCGACGTCACACCTTGCAGACGGACGCTCAGAAGGAAGCTCCGGTCCAGGACACAGAGCCGCGGAAGCCAGCAGACTGACCTGAGGGAGGCGGTGAGCTGTTTCAGGACATCCTCCATTCACATTATGTGATACATGCTTTTATTCTTTGTGCAAATTTAAGTGCGCATTTTATATTGTGTTTTTATACATAAAGTTTTCATACTGATCGCACGATGTAGTTCTCTCCCTCTCTCTATATACACATACTGCTGACGGAGAACTGCCAGGGTGTTCAGCTCACAGACATCTTCAAGGGTGGCAACCCAATTTGCCAACTGCTGTATATATACCTTTGCTCCTGTGAGTAGATCAGCTATACGAGCCAAGTCATTGCCTGTACACCTACATATTACATTACGTCTGCACTTATATATATTTTTATTCTCTTATTCCCCCACATGCTCCCCCTAGATGTTTTGAGATAATCCTTAATCCTTGGAACCCGTGAAACAGGTCCCACCAGTGAGGTTTGAGCAAGGGGTTTGGTCATTATTTTCATCAAAATCACTTCTCTATATTATTTATTTATTTCATTCACGAAGTAGCGCCTGTCTTTCACCTTTTCTACACATAATTGGCTGTTTTTTGGGGTGAGTGGGCTGCACACTTTTCACGATGGAATCTAGCACTATTAATGTTAATGTGTTTTCTAAGAGATTATTAAGAAAGATTAATTTTGATAAAACAATAGAAGTTGATGTTTCTAATGATGAAAATGTGGACAATTTGATCAGTAACGAATTTACTAAATTAGAAAAACTAATGATAAGAGATACAAAAAAGTGGTTAGACGTTGTATTTCTACAACAATATAAAGAATGTTATATTATTCCCAGGGGACTAAGGGTACGAAAGAAACCATCCTTTGATTTGGAGGATGAAACATTTTTAGCAGATTGGAATGAAATATTGGACAGATGTTCGTATGGGCTTATTGATTTAATCATTAAACAGCAGAAAATACATCTTAAACAATTAAATGAAGAAATAAATGAAATAAAAGACAAATTAACCCCCTTTGAGAATTCTAAAGAATTTCAAGAAAAAGACACTGCACTCCAAAAGAAATTAGAGACTTTAGAAAGAGATACGGACAATAATAAAACCATAAAATTACATAGAGATGAGGAAGACTACAGAAAGGGAGAACAAAGAAGTTGGAATAACAATAGAACTTTAAAAAAATATTATAAAACTGACTATAGAAAAGACAAACATGGGGAAAAATATACCAATTATGACAATAGGAAAGCACACACAGAGAGGGAAAGAGACGAAAGGTTTGAACACCAAGATAAAGCAAACACACCTAGGGATAACCATCATTCACCCTCAAAAGAAGAATATAGAGGCAGGGATAGAGCGAACTATACTCCTATTAACCAATCCAGAAAAGATAGAAGAGATGAAGATAGACTAAGAAAACAGCAGAAAAAGACCCACTCATTGGACTCTAGAGAGAGAAAAGATAATAGAGATAAGAAAGAACCCACCAAACAAAATAGCACAGATTCCTCTTTTTTAGGGGCGGAGGGGCCTTCCAGTTTGTGGGATATAAGTCACAAACAACCACAGGCAGAGAAGGGAACAATGAGCAGCTCAAAAAGAGGAAGACTCTCAGAGGAAAGAGGGGTAGAAGAAAGCACAAGAGACAACAAAAGGAGTGCAAAATAAATGTTGAAAATGTTTTTAATCTGAGTACTACATCTCTGACAGACACACAAAAAAGTGTACTATCAAAGGGACTATCGTTCGCACCTATGAAGACACACAGTAGCTTCAACCTCTATATAGATGCTAATCGTTTCCTTAGGAAACTCACTGTAAAACGCTATTTTTTGGGGAGACACATAGAACATAATGTTACCAAAGAAGTACCACCAGTGGTAGCAGAAGAGAGGAAATTCATCCATACTGGATTGAAACAAAAATCATTTTTTTTTCCACATTTTGCCACTGGCAATCATTTAGATGTCTTCTTTAAAATGGTCACTAAGGACTTTGAGACTCTAAACTCTGACTTAACAGCTAAGGGCAATAGAAAAATGGAAAATCTTACCAAGAATGAGAAAGATGCTCTCAAAGAACTTATGGATAACCAAGATTTGGTCATCAAACAGGCTGATAAAGGGGGGGGGAATAGTTCTTATGGATCGTGTAGATTATGAACATGAGGCGTTAAGATTATTGGGAGACACCAACACCTATGTAAAATTATCCTCCAATCCCATTATCAAATACACTGAAGAACTCAAGATCTTACTAAACAGAGGAAAAGATATCGGCATACTTGATGATAAAGAATACAATTTCTTGTATCAGAACAAAGCCAAGATGCCGGTCTTCTATTTCCTACCTAAGATCCATAAGAGTGTAGTCAATCCCCCAGGAAGACCTATAGTTTCAGGGATTGACTCACTCACTGCTAACCTCTCACTTTATATAGACACTATATTACAACCTCATGTAGTCAAACAAAGGGCCTATCTGAAGGATACAGTTGACATACTTAATCTTTTGAGTGGGATAAAATGGGAAAATCATTACATACTAGCAACCTGTGATGTTGCTTCGCTTTATACCACCATTGAACACACACAGGGATGTGAAGCAGTAAGGAGTGTTTTGCAGGAAGATGATAATTTACCAGAATCCCAAATTGATTTTATTATTGACAGTATAAAATTCATATTAGAGCACAATTATTTTTGGTATGCACACACTTTTTATTTACAGAAATGTGGGACGGCGATGGGGACGAGATTCGCACCAAGCTATGCCAATCTATTTGTTTCAGATTGGGAAAAATATAATATCTGGGTTGAGGGAGAGCTTGGTGCGAATCTTGTCCTTTATCGCCGCTACATAGATGATATTATTTTTATTTGGAGGGGTGGTGAAGACACTTTGTTAACATTTATTGACAATATGAATGTCAATACCTATAATCTAAAATTCACGAGTGAATGGAGTCACCAACAGATTAATTTTCTAGATTTGAATATTTACATTGAAAATGGAGCAATAAAAACAAGGACATACTTCAAAGAGATAGACAAAAACAATTTTATTAGAAGAGACAGCTGCCATCTACCAAGATGGATGGACAATGTCCCATCCAGTCAATTTACAAGAATCAGAAGGAATTGTACAGACATTGAACAATATCACACCCAATCAGAAAAAATAAAAGATAGATTTCTGGAAAAACAATATCATGAGGAGAAAATCGAATTAGCCAGGAGGAAGGCCGAGGGAGTTCATAGGGGCGATCTACTAATACCTAAACAAAAGGACACAGTTAGGAACAACAAATTTGATTTTGCATTTTTGACAGGATACAGTAGAGATGCTGGTAAAGTGAGAAAGATCATCACAAAACACTGGGAAATTCTCAAAAATGATCCTATTTTGGGCCCCAACATCCCAGATAGACCTAATGTAATCTTTACCAAGGCAAGTAACCTCAAGAACAAACTAGCCCCCAGTGCACTCAGGGACAATAAACCTAAGGTTAATGGGTGGCTAAATAAGAAAGGCTTTTTCGGCTGTACCACCTGTAGTGCTTGCCGGTTCAAATCATCAGAAAACACTAAGTTCAGTTCCAATATCACGGGTGAGGTCTTTGATATTAATAGCTCTATGACTTGCAGGACAGACCATGTAGTTTACATGATAGAATGTTCCTGCAAGTTACAATACATTGGCAAAACAATCAGGCCTATAAGGACAAGAATCAACGAGCACCTTAGTGGCATTAGGAGGAAATTAACCAACCACAGCATTCCCAACCATTTCACTGAGTTTCATGGTGGAGAACCGACCTGCCTAACCTTCAAAGCCATTGAACATGTGCTACCCCATTGGAGGGGAGGAGATAGGGGTTTAGAACTCATAAAAAGGGAAACCTTTTGGATTCATCGTCTGAAAACACTAGCCCCTAGAGGTTTAAATGCTGAGATAGACATCACACCTTTTCTGAATTAATACCACCATGTATATCTGTCAATAGAGCTGTTTAGTCTTGCCCCTGCTCCCTTGTTCTTTCACCTGCTTTTCGTTTCAGATAAACCTCCAGGAATGGCTATCCGTCTCTGATACCTACACTTATAAATATGTCTTTGTTTATGAGTTATGTCCATTGATATTCATTCTGTATGCACTACTTATTGTAAATGATATGTCACTTCAGCATTTTGCTTAATAAATCACCCCCACGTCATGTTTCTGTTGGACCACTTTGATATAATCTTCCCTGTGTGTGATCAGGAAGAATACTAACATTAGTCCCACTCTCATATAATTGCCCATAGAGGATGTCTATATATCTATACATCCTTTAGTATGCCATTAGTGCCTTTGAACTATGCCATATATTTGATGAACCTCAACACTTTTTATATGAACCTCACTAGTCTCCTTTTTGGCCTGTACATATAAAAGACTCAATCTAAAAAAGATTGATTACCACCATTTTTGGAATTAAGCCCCAGAATGAATTTAACTTGTGCTTCATTTTTTGTTTAATTTTAGAATAACCCTCAACAACTGATATTAGGGTTACCACTATGATCTATTGTAGTGCACTTCCCTATTTTCCCTCTTGTCCGAATTATAGTCACAATTAGTATTTTTTGGCATATACTCTATTGCTAACAAATTGAATCATGAGCATCTGCCCAGTGACATCTCATAATACCCATTAAGGGTTTAATTGTAATTTATATTCATTAGAAGCTGTTAAATATAACTCTTGATACTAATAGAGTGAGGTTTCCCCATGTTCAAATGTTGCCTATGTTCGTTTTCTATTTTCATCTATTCCAACCCCCACACCCCAGTGCAATCTAGGCTAATTGACTTATTGACTAATTGAGCCATTTTATTAACATAGAAAGATGTATAAATAGCCACCAATAGAACACAAACCACACTCCTGACGAAGCTGAGAAACAGTTCCTGGTAGCTGGGCGAAACGCGTAGAGTTTACCAGTGGACCAATTTTGGTCTTGGAGACGATCCGTAGAATCAGCTCTGAACGCCGCGACGTCACACCTTGCAGACGGGCGCTCAGAAGGAAGCTCCGGTCCAGGACACAGAGCCGCGGAAGCCAGCAGACTGACCTGAGGGAGGCGGTGAGCTGTTTCAGGACATCCTCCATTCACATTATGTGATACATGCTTTTATTCTTTGTGCAAATTGTAAGTGCGCATTTTATATTGTGTTTTTATACATAAAGTTTTCATACTGATCGCACGATGTAGTTCTCTCCCTCTCTCTATATACACATACTGCTGACGGAGAACTGCCAGGGTGTTCAGCTCACAGACATCTTCAAGGGTGGCAACCCAATTTGCCAACTGCTGTATATATACCTTTGCTCCTGTGAGTAGATCAGCTATACGAGCCAAGTCATTGCCTGTACACCTACATATTACATTACGTCTGCACTTATATATATTTTTATTCTCTTATTCCCCCACATGCTCCCCCTGGATGTTTTGAGATAATCCTTAATCCTTGGAACCCGTGAAACAGGTCCCACCAGTGAGGTTTGAGCAAGGGGTTTGGTCATTATTTTCATCAAAATCACTTCTCTATATTATTTATTTATTTCATTCACGAAGTAGCGCCTGTCTTTCACCTTTTCTACACATAATTGGCTGTTTTTTGGGGTGAGTGGGCTGCACACTTTTCACGATGGAATCTAGCACTATTAATGTTAATGTGTTTTCTAAGAGATTATTAAGAAAGATTAATTTTGATAAAACAATAGAAGTTGATGTTTCTAATGATGAAAATGTGGACAATTTGATCAGTAACGAATTTACTAAATTAGAAAAACTAATGATAAGAGATACAAAAAAGTGGTTAGACGTTGTATTTCTACAACAATATAAAGAATGTAATATTATTCCCAGGGGACTAAGGGTACGAAAGAAACCATCCTTTGATTTGGAGGATGAAACATTTTTAGCAGATTGGAATGAAATATTGGACAGATGTTCGTATGGGCTTATTGATTTAATCATTAAACAGCAGAAAATACATCTTAAACAATTAAATGAAGAAATAAATGAAATAAAAGACAAATTAACCCCCTTTGAGAATTCTAAAGAATTTCAAGAAAAAGACACTGCACTCCAAAAGAAATTAGAGACTTTAGAAAGAGATACGGACAATAATAAAACCATAAAATTACATAGAGATGAGGAAGACTACAGAAAGGGAGAACAAAGAAGTTGGAATAACAATAGAACTTTAAAAAAATATTATAAAACTGACTATAGAAAAGACAAACATGGGGAAAAATATACCAATTATGACAATAGGAAAGCACACACAGAGAGGGAAAGAGAAGAAAGGTTTGAACACCAAGATAAAGCAAATACACCTAGGGATAACCATCATTCACCCTCAAAAGAAGAATATAGAGGCAGGGATAGAGCAAACTATACTCCTATTAACCAATCCAAAAAAGATAGAAGAGATGAAGATAGACTAAGAAAACAGCAGAAAAAGACCCACTCATTGGACTCTAGAGAGAGAAAAGATAATAGAGATAAGAAAGAACCCACCAAACAAAATAGCACAGATTCCTCTTTTTTAGGGGCGGAGGGGCCTTCCAGTTTGTGGGATATAAGTCACAAACAACCACAGGCAGAGAAGGGAACAATGAGCAGCTCAAAAAGAGGAAGACTCTCAGAGGAAAGAGGGGTAGAAGAAAGCACAAGAGACAACAAAAGGAGTGCAAAATAAATGTTGAAAATATTTTTAATCTGAGTACTACATCTCTGACAGACACACAAAAAAGTGTACTATCAAAGGGACTATCGTTCGCACCTATGAAGACACACAGTAGCTTCAACCTCTATATAGATGCTAATCGTTTCCTTAGGAAACTCACTGTAAAACGCTATTTTTTGGGGAGACACATAGAACATAATGTTACCAAAGAAGTACCACCAGTGGTAGCAGAAGAGAAGAAATTCATCCATACTGGATTGAAACAAAAATCAAAATTTTTTCCACATTTTGCCACTGGCAATGATTTAGATGTCTTCTTTAAAATGGTCACTAAGGACTTTGAGACTCTAAACTCTGACTTAACAGCTAAGGGCAATAGAAAAATGGAAAATCTTACCAAGAATGAGAAAGATGCTCTCAAAGAACTTATGGATAACCAAGATTTGGTCATCAAACAGGCTGATAAAGGGGGGGGGGAATAGTTCTTATGGATCGTGTAGATTATGAACATGAGGCATTAAGATTATTGGGAGACACCAACACCTATGTAAAATTATCCTCCAATCCCATTATCAAATACACTGAAGAACTCAAGATCTTACTAAACAGAGGAAAGGAGACCGGCATACTTGATGATAAAGAATACAATTTCTTGTATCAGAACAAAGCCAAGATGCCGGTCTTCTATTTCCTACCTAAGATCCATAAGAGTGTAGTCAATCCCCCACGAAGACCTATAGTTTCGGGGATTGACTCACTCACTGCTAACCTCTCACTTTATATAGACACTATATTACAACCTCATGTAGTCAAACAAAGGGCCTATCTGAAGGATACAGTTGACATACTTAATCTTTTGAGTGGGATAAAATGGGAAAATCATTACATACTAGCAACCTGTGATGTTGCTTCGCTTTATACCACCATTGAACACACACAGGGATGTGAAGCAGTAAGGAGTGTTTTGCAGGAAGATGATAATTTACCAGAATCACAAATTGATTTTATTATTGACAGTATAAAATTCATATTAGAGCACAATTATTTTTGGTATGCACACACTTTTTATTTACGGAAATGTGGGACGGCGATGGGGACGAGATTCGCACCAAGCTATGCCAATCTATTTGTTTCAGATTGGGAAAAATATAATATCTGGGTTGAGGGAGAGCTTGGTGCGAATCTTGTCCTTTATCGCCGCTACATAGATGATATTATTTTTATTTGGAGGGGTGGTGAAGACACTTTGTTAACATTTATTGACAATATGAATGTCAATACCTATAATCTAAAATTCATGAGTGAATGGAGTCACCAACAGATTAATTTTCTAGATATGAATATTTACATTGAAAATGGAGCAATAAAAACAAGGACATACTTCAAAGAGATAGACAAAAACAATTTTATTAGAAGAGACAGCTGCCATCTACCAAGATGGATGGACAATGTCCCATCCAGTCAATTTTCAAGAATCAGAAGGAATTGTACAGACATTGAACAATATCACACCCAATCAGAAAAAATAAAAGATAGATTTCTGGAAAAACAATATCCTGAGAAGAAAATCGAATTAGCCAGGAGAAAGGCCGAGGGAGTTCATAGGGGCGATCTACTAATACCTAAACAAAAGGACACAGTTAGGAACAACAAATTTGACTTTGCATTTTTGACAGGATACAGTAGAGATGCTGGTAAAGTGAGAAAAATCATCACAAAACACTGGGAAATTCTCAAAAATTATCCTATTTTGGGCCCCAACATCCCAGATAGACCTAATGTAATCTTTACCAAGGCAAGTAACCTCAAGAACAAACTAGCCCCCAGTGCACTCAGGGACAATAAACCTAAGGTTAATGGGTGGCTAAATAAGAAAGGCTTTTTCGGCTGTACCACCTGTAGTGCTTGCCGGTTCAAATCATCAGAAAACACTAAGTTCAGTTCCAATGTCACGGGTGAGGTCTTTGATATTAATAGCTCTATGACTTGCAGGACAGACCATGTAGTTTACATGATAGAATGTTCCTGCAAGTTACAATACATTGGCAAAACAATCAGGCCTATAAGGACAAGAATCAACGAGCACCTTAGTGGCATTAGGAGGAAATTAACCAACCACAGCATTCCCAACCATTTCACTGAGTTTCATGGTGGAGAACCGACCTGCCTAACCTTCAAAGCCATTGAACATGTGCTACCCCATTGGAGGGGAGGAGATAGGGGTTTAGAACTCATAAAAAGGGAAACCTTTTGGATTCATCGTCTGAAAACACTAGCCCCTAGAGGTTTAAATGCTGAGATAGACATCACACATTTTCTGAATTAATACCACCATGTATATCTGTCAATAGAGCTGTTTAGTCTTGCCCCTGCTCCCTTGTTCTTTCACCTGCTTTTCGTTTCAGATAAACCTCCAGGAATGGCTATCCGTCTCTGATACCTACACTTATAAATATGTCTTTGTTTATGAGTTATGTCCATTGATATTCATTCTGTATGCACTACTTATTGTAAATGATATGTCACTTCAGCATTTTGCTTAATAAATCACCCCCACGTCATGTTTCTGTTGGACCACTTTGATATAATCTTCCCTGTGTGTGATCAGGAAGAATACTAACATTAGTCCCACTCTCATATAATTGCCCATAGAGGATGTCTATATACAGTATCTATACATCCTTTAGTATGCTATTAGTGCCTTTGAACTATGCCATATATTTGATGAACCTCAACACTTTTTATATGAACCTCACTAGTCTCCTTTTTGGCCTGTACATATAAAAGACTCAATCTAAAAAAGATTGATTACCACCATTTTTGGAATTAAGCCCCAGAATGAATTTAACTTGTGTTTCATTTTTTGTTTAATTTTAGAATAACCCTCAACAACTGATATTAGGGTTACCACTATGATCTATTGTAGTGCACTTCCCTATTTTCCCTCTTGTCCGAATTATAGTCACAATTAGTATTTTTTGGCATATACTCTATTGCTAACAAATTGAATCATGAGCATCTGCCCAGTGACATCTCATAATACCCATTAAGGGTTTAATTGTAATTTATATTCATTAGAAGCTGTTAAATATAACTCTTGATACTAATAGAGTGAGGTTTCCCCATGTTCAAATGTTGCCTATGTTCGTTTTCTATTTTCATCTATTCCAACCCCCACTCCCCAGTGCAATCTAGGCTAATTGACTTATTGACTAATTGAGCCGTTTTATTAACATAGAAAGATGTATAAATAGCCACCAATAGAACACAAACCACACTCCTGACGAAGCCGAGAAACAGTTCCTGGTAGCTGGGCGAAACGCGTAGAGTTTACCAGTGGACCAATTTTGGTCTTGGAGACGATCCGTAGAATCAGCTCTGAACGCCGTGACGTCACACCTTGCAGACGGGCGCTCAGAAGGAAGCTCCGGTCCAGGACACAGAGCCGCGGAAGCCAGCAGACTGACCTGAGGGAGGCGGTGAGCTGTTTCAGGACATCCTCCATTCACATTATGTGATACATGCTTTTATTCTTTGTGCAAATTGTAAGTGCGCATTTTATATTGTGTTTTTATACATAAAGTTTTCATACTGATCGCACAATGTAGTTCTCTCCCTCTCTCTATATACACATACTGCTGACGGAGAACTGCCAGGGGGTTCAGCTAACAGACATCTTCAAGGGTTTCAACCCAATTTGCCAACTGCTGTATATATACCTTTGCTCCTGTGAGTAGATCAGCTATACGAGCCAAGTCATTGCCTGTACACCTACATATTACATTACGTCTGCACTTATATATATTTTTATTCTCTTATTCCCCCACATGCTCACCCTGGATGTTTTGAGATAATCCATAATCCTTGGAACCCGTGAAACAGGTCCCACCAGTGAGGTTTGAGCAAGGGGTTTGGTCATTATTTTCATCAAAATCACTTCTCTATATTATTTATTTATTTCATTCACGAAGTAGCGCCTGTCTTTCACCTTTTCTACACAATATTGGCTGTTTTTTGGGGTGAGTGGGCTGCACACTTTTCACGATGGAATCTAGCACTATTAATGTTAATGTGTTTTCTAAGAGATTATTAAGAAAGATTAATTTTGATAAAACAATAGAAGTTGATGTTTCTAATGATGAAAATGTGGACAATTTGATCAGTAACGAATTTACTAAATTAGAAAAACTAATGATAAGAGATACAAAAAAGTGGTTAGACGTTGTATTTCTACAACAATATAAAGAATGTAATATTATTCCCAGGGGACTAAGGGTACGAAAGAAACCATCCTTTGATTTGGAGGATGAAACATTTTTAGCAGATTGGAATGAAATATTGGACAGATGTTCGTATGGGCTTATTGATTTAATCATTAAACAGCAGAAAATACATCTTAAACAATTAGATGAAGAAATAAATTAAATAAAAGACAAATTAACCCCCTTTGAGAATTCTAAAGAATTTCAAGAAAAAGACACTGCACTCCAAAAGAAATGAGAGACTTTAGAAAGAGATACGGACAATAATAAAACCATAAAATTACATAGAGATGAGGAAGACTACAGAAAGGGAGAACAAAGAAGTTGGAATAACAATAGAACTTTAAAAAAATATTATAAAACTGACTATAGAAAAGACAAACATGGGGAAAAATATACCAATTATGACAATAGGAAAGCACACACAGAGAGGGAAAGAGAAGAAAGGTTTGAACACCAAGATAAAGCAAACACACCTAGGGATAACCATCATTCACCCTCAAAAGAAGAATATAGAGGCAGGGATAGAGCGAACTATACTCCTATTAACCAATCCAAAAAAGATAGAAGAGATGAAGATAGACTAAGAAAACAGCAGAAAAAGACCCACTCATTGGACTATATAGAGAGAAAAGATAATAGAGATAAGAAAGAACCCACCAAACAAAATAGCACAGATTCCTCTTTTTTAGGGGCGGAGGGGCCTTCCAGTTTGTGGGATATAAGTCACAAACAACCACAGGCAGAGAAGGGAACAATGAGCAGCTCAAAAAGAGGAAGACTCTCAGAGGAAAGAGGGGTAGAAGAAAGCACAAGAGACAATAAAAGGAGTGCAAAATAAATGTTGAAAATGTTTTTAATCTGGCTACTACATCTCTGACAGACACACAAAAAAGTGTACTATCAAAGGGACTATCGTTCGCACCTATGAAGACACACAGTAGCTTCAACCTCTATATAGATGCTAATCGTTTCCTTAGGAAACTCACTGTAAAACTCTATTTTTTGGGGAGACACATAGAACATAATGTTACCAAAGAAGTACCACCAGTGGTAGCAGAAGAGAGGAAATTCATCCATACTGGATTGAAACAAAAATCACATTTTTTTCCACATTTTGCCACTGGCAATCATTTAGATGTCTTCTTTAAAATGGTCACTAAGGACTTTGAGACTCTAAACTCTGACTTAACAGCTAAGGGCAATAGAAAAATGGAAAATCTTACCAAGAATGAGAAAGATGCTCTCAAAGAACTTATGGATAACCAAGATTTGGTCATCAAACAGGCTGATAAAGGGGGGGGGGAATAGTTCTTATGGATCGTGTAGATTATGAACATGAGGCATTAAGATTATTGGGAGACACCAACACCTATGTAAAATTATCCTCCAATCCCATTATCAAATACACTGAAGAACTCAAGATCTTACTAAACAGAGGAAAGGAGACCGGCATACTTGATGATAAAGAATACAATTTCTTGTATCAGAACAAAGCCAAGATGCCGGTCTTCTATTTCCTACCTAAGATCCATAAGAGTGTAGTCAATCCCCCAGGAAGACCTATAGTTTCGGGGATTGACTCACTCACTGCTAACCTCTCACTTTATATAGACACTATATTACAACCTCATGTAGTCAAACAAAGGGCCTATCTGAAGGATACAGTTGACATACTTAATCTTTTGAGTGTGATAAAATGGGAAAATCATTACATACTAGCAACCTGTGATGTTGCTTCGCTTTATACCACCATTGAACACACACAGGGATGTGAATCAGTAAGGAGTGTTTTGCAGGAAGATGATAATTTACCAGAATCACAAATTGATTTTATTATTGACAGTATAAAATTCATATTAGAGCACAATTATTTTTGGTATGCACACACTTTTTATTTACGGAAATGTGGGACGGCGATGGGGACGAGATTCGCACCAAGCTATGCCAATCTATTTGTTTCAGATTGGGAAAAATATAATATCTGGGTTGAGGGAGAGCTTGGTGCGAATCTTGTCCTTTATCGCCGCTACATAGATGATATTATTTTTATTTGGAGGGGTGGTGAAGACACTTTGTTAACATTTATTGACAATATGAATGTCAATACCTATAATCTAAAATTCACGAGTGAATGGAGTCACCAACAGATTAATTTTCTAGATTTGAATATTTACATTGAAAATGGAGCAATAAAAACAAGGACATACTTCAAAGAGATAGACAAAAACAATTTTATTAGAAGAGACAGCTGCCATCTACCAAGATGGATGGACAATGTCCCATCCAGTCAATTTTCAAGAATCAGAAGGAATTGTACAGACATTGAACAATATCACACCCAATCAGAAAAAATAAAAGATAGATTTCTGGAAAAACAATATCCTGAGGAGAAAATCGAATTAGCCAGGAGGAAGGCCGATGGAGTTCATAGGGGCGATCTACTAATACCTAAACAAAAGGACACAGTTAGGAACAACAAATTTGACTTTGCATTTTTGACAGGATACAGTAGAGATGCTGGTAAAGTGAGAAAAATCATCACAAAACACTGGGAAATTCTCAAAAATTATCCTATTTTGGGCCCCAACATCCCAGATAGACCTAATGTAATCTTTACCAAGGCAAGTAACCTCAAGAACAAACTAGCCCCCAGTGCACTCAGGGACAATAAACCTAAGGTTAATGGGTGGCTAAATAAGAAAGGCTTTTTCGGCTGTACCACCTGTAGTGCTTGCCGGTTCAAATCATCAGAAAACACTAAGTTCAGTTCCAATGTCACGGGTGAGGTCTTTGATATTAATAGCTCTATGACTTGTAGGACAGACCATGTAGTTTACATGATAGAATGTTCCTGCAAGTTACAATACATTGGCAAAACAATCAGGCCTATAAGGACAAGAATCAACGAGCACCTTAGTGGCATTAGGAGGAAATTAACCAACCACAGCATTCCCAACCATTTCACTGAGTTTCATGGTGGAGAACCGACCTGCCTAACCTTCAAAGCCATTGAACATGTGCTACCCCATTGGAGGGGAGGAGATAGGGGTTTAGAACTCATAAAAAGGGAAACCTTTTGGATTCATCGTCTGAAAACACTAGCCCCTAGAGGTTTAAATGCTGAGATAGACATCACACCTTTTCTGAATTAATACCACCATGTATATCTGTCAATAGAGCTGTTTAGTCTTGCCCCTGCTCCCTTGTTCTTTCACCTGCTTTTCGTTTCAGATAAACCTCCAGGAATGGCTATCCGTCTCTGATACCTACACTTATAAATATGTCTTTGTTTATGAGTTATGTCCATTGATATTCATTCTGTATGCACTACTTATTGTAAATGATATGTCACTTCAGCATTTTGCTTAATAAATCACCCCCACGTCATGTTTCTGTTGGACCACTTTGATATAATCTTCCCTGTGTGTGATCAGGAAGAATACTAACATTAGTCCCACTCTCATATAATTGCCCATAGAGGATGTCTATATACAGTATCTATACATCCTTTAGTATGCCATTAGTGCCTTTGAACTATGCCATATATTTGATGAACATCAACACTTTTTATATGAACCTCACTAGTCTCCTTTTTGGCCTGTACATATAAAAGACTCAATCTAAAAAAGATTGATTACCACCATTTTTGGAATTAAGCCCCAGAATGAATTTAACTTGTGTTTCATTTTTTGTTTAATTTTAGAATAACCCTCAACAACTGATATTAGGGTTACCACTATGATCTATTGTAGTGCACTTCCCTATGTTCCCTCTTGTCCGAATTATAGTCACAATTAGTATTTTTTGGCATATACTCTATTGCTAACAAATTGAATCATGAGCATCTGCCCAGTGACATCTCATAATACCCATTAAGGGTTTAATTGTAATTTATATTCATTAGAAGCTGTTAAATATAACTCTTGATACTAATAGAGTGAGGTTTCCCCATGTTCAAATGTTGCCTATGTTCGTTTTCTATTTTCATCTATTCCAACCCCCACTCCCCAGTGCAATCTAGGCTAATTGACTTATTGACTAATTGAGCCGTTTTATTAACATAGAAAGATGTATAAATAGCCACCAATAGAACACAAACCACACTCCTGACGAAGCCGAGAAACAGTTCCTGGTAGCTGGGCGAAACGCATAGAGTTTACCAGTGGACCAATTTTGGTCTTGGAGACGATCCGTAGAATCAGCTCTGAACGCCGTGACGTCACACCTTGCAGACGGGCGCTCAGAAGGAAGCTCCGGTCCAGGACACAGAGCCGCGGAAGCCAGCAGACTGACCTGAGGGAGGCGGTGAGCTGTTTCAGGACATCCTCCATTCACATTATGTGATACATGCTTTTATTCTTTGTGCAAATTGTAAGTGCGCATTTTATATTGTGTTTTTATACATAAAGTTTTCATACTGATCGCACAATGTAGTTCTCTCCCTCTCTCTATATACACATACTGCTGACGGAGAACTGCCAGGGGGTTCAGCTAACAGACATCTTCAAGGGTTTCAACCCAATTTGCCAACTGCTGTATATATACCTTTGCTCCTGTGAGTAGATCAGCTATACGAGCCAAGTCATTGCCTGTACACCTACATATTACATTACGTCTGCACTTATATATATTTTTATTCTCTTATTCCCCCACATGCTCCCCCTGGATGTTTTGAGATAATCCTTAATCCTTGGAACCCGTGAAACAGGTCCCACCAGTGAGGTTTGAGCAAGGGGTTTGGTCATTATTTTCATCAAAATCACTTCTCTATATTATTTATTTATTTCATTCACGAAGTAGCGCCTGTCTTTCACCTTTTCTACACAATATTGGCTGTTTTTTGGGGTGAGTGGGCTGCACACTTTTCACGATGGAATCTAGCACTATTAATGTTAATGTGTTTTCTAAGAGATTATTAAGAAAGATTAATTTTGATAAAACAATAGAAGTTGATGTTTCTAATGATGAAAATGTGGACAATTTGATCAGTAACGAATTTACTAAATTAGAAAAACTAATGATAAGAGATACAAAAAAGTGGTTAGACGTTGTATTTCTACAACAATATAAAGAATGTAATATTATTCCCAGGGGACTAAGGGTACGAAAGAAACCATCCTTTGATTTGGAGGATGAAACATTTTTAGCAGATTGGAATGAAATATTGGACAGATGTTCGTATGGGCTTATTGATTTAATCATTAAACAGCAGAAAATACATCTTAAACAATTAAATGAAGAAATAAATTAAATAAAAGACAAATTAACCCCCTTTGAGAATTCTAAAGAATTTCAAGAAAAAGACACTGCACTCCAAAAGAAATTAGAGACTTTAGAAAGAGATACGGACAATAATAAAACCATAAAATTACATAGAGATGAGGAAGACTACAGAAAGGGAGAACAAAGAAGTTGGAATAACAATAGAACTTTAAAAAAATATTATAAAACTGACTATAGAAAAGACAAACATGGGGAAAAATATACCAATTATGACAATAGGAAAGCACACACAGAGAGGGAAAGAGAAGAAAGGTTTGAACACCAAGATAAAGCAAACACACCTAGGGATAACCATCATTCACCCTCAAAAGAAGAATATAGAGGCAGGGATAGAGCGAACTATACTCCTATTAACCAATCCAAAAAAGATAGAAGAGATGAAGATAGACTAAGAAAACAGCAGAAAAAGACCCACTCATTGGACTATATAGAGAGAAAAGATAATAGAGATAAGAAAGAACCCACCAAACAAAATAGCACAGATTCCTCTTTTTTAGGGGCGGAGGGGCCTTCCAGTTTGTGGGATATAAGTCACAAACAACCACAGGCAGAGAAGGGAACAATGAGCAGCTCAAAAAGAGGAAGACTCTCAGAGGAAAGAGGGGTAGAAGAAAGCACAAGAGACAACAAAAGGAGTGCAAAATAAATGTTGAAAATGTTTTTAATCTGAGTACTACATCTCTGACAGACACACAAAAAAGTGTACTATCAAAGGGACTATCGTTCGCACCTATGAAGACACACAGTAGCTTCAACCTCTATATAGATGCTAATCGTTTCCTTAGGAAACTCACTGTAAAACGCTATTTTTTGGGGAGACACATAGAACATAATGTTACCATAGAAGTACCACCAGTGGTAGCAGAAGAGAGGAAATTCATCCATACTGGATTGAAACAAAAATCAAATTTTTTTCCACATTTTGCCACTGGCAATCATTTAGATGTCTTCTTTAAAATGGTCACTAAGGACTTTGAGACTCTAAACTCTGATTTAACAGCTAAGGGCAATAGAAAAATGGAAAATCTTACCAAGAATGAGAAAGATGCTCTCAAAGAACTTATGGATAACCAAGATTTGGTCATCAAACAGGCTGATAAAGGGGGGGGGGGAATAGTTCTTATGGATCGTGTAGATTATGAACATGAGGCATTAAGATTATTGGGAGACACCAACACCTATGTAAAATTATCCTCCAATCCCATTATCAAATACACTGAAGAACTCAAGATCTTACTAAACAGAGGAAAGGAGACCGGCATACTTGATGATAAAGAATACAATTTCTTGTATCAGAACAAAGCCAAGATGCCGGTCTTCTATTTCCTACCTAAGATCCATAAGAGTGTAGTCAATCCCCCAGGAAGACCTATAGTTTCGGGGATTGACTCACTCACTGCTAACCTCTCACTTTATATAGACACTATATTACAACCTCATGTAGTCAAACAAAGGGCCTATCTGAAGGATACAGTTGACATACTTAATCTTTTGAGTGGGATAAAATGGGAAAATCATTACATACTAGCAACCTGTGATGTTGCTTCGCTTTATACCACCATTGAACACACACAGGGATGTGAATCAGTAAGGAGTGTTTTGCAGGAAGATGATAATTTACCAGAATCACAAATTGATTTTATTATTGACAGTATAAAATTCATATTAGAGCACAATTATTTTTGGTATGCACACACTTTTTATTTACGGAAATGTGGGACGGCGATGGGGACGAGATTCGCACCAAGCTATGCCAATCTATTTGTTTCAGATTGGGAAAAATATAATATCTGGGTTGAGGGAGAGCTTGGTGCGAATCTTGTCCTTTATCGCCGCTACATAGATGATATTATTTTTATTTGGAGGGGTGGTGAAGACACTTTGTTAACATTTATTGACAATATGAATGTCAATACCTATAATCTAAAATTCACGAGTGAATGGAGTCACCAACAGATTAATTTTCTAGATTTGAATATTTACATTGAAAATGGAGCAATAAAAACAAGGACATACTTCAAAGAGATAGACAAAAACAATTTTATTAGAAGAGACAGCTGCCATCTACCAAGATGGATGGACAATGTCCCATCCAGTCAATTTTCAAGAATCAGAAGGAATTGTACAGACATTGAACAATATCACACCCAATCAGAAAAAATAAAAGATAGATTTCTGGAAAAACAATATCCTGAGGAGAAAATCGAATTAGCCAGGAGGAAGGCCGAGGGAGTTCATAGGGGCGATCTACTAATACCTAAACAAAAGGACACAGTTAGGAACAACAAATTTGACTTTGCATTTTTGACAGGATACAGTAGAGATGCTGGTAAAGTGAGAAAAATCATCACAAAACACTGGGAAATTCTCAAAAATTATCCTATTTTGGGCCCCAACATCCCAGATAGACCTAATGTAATCTTTACCAAGGCAAGTAACCTCAAGAACAAACTAGCCCCCAGTGCACTCAGGGACAATAAACCCAAGGTTAATGGGTGGCTAAATAAGAAAGGCTTTTTCGGCTGTACCACCTGTAGTGCTTGCCGGTTCAAATCATCAGAAAACACTAAGTTCAGTTCCAATGTCACGGGTGAGGTCTTTGATATTAATAGCTCTATGACTTGCAGGACAGACCATGTAGTTTACATGATAGAATGTTCCTGCAAGTTACAATACATTGGCAAAACAATCAGGCCTATAAGGACAAGAATCAACGAGCACCTTAGTGGCATTAGGAGGAAATTAACCAACCACAGCATTCCCAACCATTTCACTGAGTTTCATGGTGGAGAACCGACCTGCCTAACCTTCAAAGCCATTGAACATGTGCTACCCCATTGGAGGGGAGGAGATAGGGGTTTAGAACTCATAAAAAGGGAAACCTTTTGGATTCATCGTCTGAAAACACTAGCCCCTAGAGGTTTAAATGCTGAGATAGACATCACACCTTTTCTGAATTAATACCACCATGTATATCTGTCAATAGAGCTGTTTAGTCTTGCCCCTGCTCCCTTGTTCTTTCACCTGCTTTTCGTTTCAGATAAACCTCCAGGAATGGCTATCCGTCTCTGATACCTACACTTATAAATATGTCTTTGTTTATGAGTTATGTCCATTGATATTCATTCTGTATGCACTACTTATTGTAAATGATATGTCACTTCAGCATTTTGCTTAATAAATCACCCCCACGTCATGTTTCTGTTGGACCACTTTGATATAATCTTCCCTGTGTGTGATCAGGAAGAATACTAACATTAGTCCCACTCTCATATAATTGCCCATAGAGGATGTCTATATACAGTATCTATACATCCTTTAGTATGCCATTAGTGCCTTTGAACTATGCCATATATTTGATGAACCTCAACACTTTTTATATGAACCTCACTAGTCTCCTTTTTGGCCTGTACATATAAAAGACTCAATCTAAAAAAGATTGATTACCACCATTTTTGGAATTAAGCCCCAGAATGAATTTAACTTGTGTTTCATTTTTTGTTTAATTTTAGAATAACCCTCAACAACTGATATTAGGGTTACCACTATGATCTATTGTAGTGCACTTCCCTATTTTCCCTCTTGTCCGAATTATAGTCACAATTAGTATTTTTTGGCATATACTCTATTGCTAACAAATTGAATCATGAGCATCTGCCCAGTGACATCTCATAATACCCATTAAGGGTTTAATTGTAATTTATATTCATTAGAAGCTGTTAAATATAACTCTTGATACTAATAGAGTGAGGTTTCCCCATGTTCAAATGTTGCCTATGTTCGTTTTCTATTTTCATCTATTCCAACCCCCACTCCCCAGTGCAATCTAGGCTAATTGACTTATTGACTAATTGAGCCGTTTTATTAACATAGAAAGATGTATAAATAGCCACCAATAGAACACAAACCACACTCCTGACGAAGCCGAGAAACAGTTCCTGGTAGCTGGGCGAAACGCATAGAGTTTACCAGTGGACCAATTTTGGTCTTGGAGACGATCCGTAGAATCAGCTCTGAACGCCGCGACGTCACACCTTGCAGACGGGCGCTCAGAAGGAAGCTCCGGTCCAGGACACAGAGCCGCGGAAGCCAGCAGACTGACCTGAGGGAGGCGGTGAGCAGTTTCAGGACATCCTCCATTCACATTATTTGATACATGCTTTTATTCTTAGTGCAAATTGTAAGTGCGCATTTTATATTGTGTTTTTATACATAAAGTTTTCATACTGATCGCACAATGTAGTTCTCTCCCTCTCTCTATATACACATACTGCTGACGGAGAACTGCCAGGGGGTTCAGCTAACAGACATCTTCAAGGGTTTCAACCCAATTTGCCAACTGCTGTATATATACCTTTGCTCCTGTGAGTAGATCAGCTATACGAGCCAAGTCATTGCCTGTATACCTACATATTACATTACGTCTGCACTTATATATATTTTTATTCTCTTATTCCCCCACATGCTCCCCCTGGATGTTTTGAGATAATCCTTAATCCTTGGAACCCGTGAAACAGGTCCCACCAGTGAGGTTTGAGCAAGGGGTTTGGTCATTATTTTCATCAAAATCACTTCTCTATATTATTTATTTATTTCATTCACGAAGTAGCGCCTGTCTTTCACCTTTTCTACACAATATTGGCTGTTTTTTGGGGTGAGTGGGCTGCACACTTTTCACGATGGAATCTAGCACTATTAATGTTAATGTGTTTTCTAAGAGATTATTAAGAAAGATTAATTTTGATAAAACAATAGAAGTTGATGTTTCTAATGATGAAAATGTGGACAATTTGATCAGTAACGAATTTACTAAATTAGAAAAACTAATGATAAGAGATACAAAAAAGTGGTTAGACGTTGTATTTCTACAACAATATAAAGAATGTAATATTATTCCCAGGGGACTAAGGGTACGAAAGAAACCATCCTTTGATTTGGAGGATGAAACATTTTTAGCAGATTGGAATGAAATATTGGACAGATGTTCGTATGGGCTTATTGATTTAATCATTAAACAGCAGAAAATACATCTTAAACAATTAGATGAAGAAATAAATTAAATAAAAGACAAATTAACCCCCTTTGAGAATTCTAAAGAATTTCAAGAAAAAGACACTGCACTCCAAAAGAAATGAGAGACTTTAGAAAGAGATACGGACAATAATAAAACCATAAAATTACATAGAGATGAGGAAGACTACAGAAAGGGAGAACAAAGAAGTTGGAATAACAATAGAACTTTAAAAAAATATTATAAAACTGACTATAGAAAAGACAAACATGGGGAAAAATATACCAATTATGACAATAGGAAAGCACACACAGAGAGGGAAAGAGAAGAAAGGTTTGAACACCAAGATAAAGCAAACACACCTAGGGATAACCATCATTCACCCTCAAAAGAAGAATATAGAGGCAGGGATAGAGCGAACTATACTCCTATTAACCAATCCAAAAAAGATAGAAGAGATGAAGATAGACTAAGAAAACAGCAGAAAAAGACCCACTCATTGGACTCTAGAGAGAGAAAAGATAATAGAGATAAGAAAGAACCCACCAAACAAAATAGCACAGATTCCTCTTTTTTAGGGGCGGAGGGGCCTTCCAGTTTGTGGGATATAAGTCACAAACAACCACAGGCAGAGAAGGGAACAATGAGCAGCTCAAAAAGAGGAAGACTCTCAGAGGAAAGAGGGGTAGAAGAAAGCACAAGAGACAACAAAAGGAGTGCAAAATAAATGTTGAAAATGTTTTTAATCTGAGTACTACATCTCTGACAGACACACAAAAAAGTGTACTATCAAAGGGACTATCGTTCGCACCTATGAAGACACACAGTAGCTTCAACCTCTATATAGATGCTAATCGTTTCCTTAGGAAACTCACTGTAAAACGCTATTTTTGGGGGAGACACATAGAACATAATGTTACCAAAGAAGTACCACCAGTGGTAGCAGAAGAGAGGAAATTCATCCATACTGGATTGAAACAAAAATCAAATTTTTTCCACATTTTGCCACTGGCAATCATTTAGATGTCTTCTTTAAAATGGTCACTAAGGACTTTGAGACTCTAAACTCTGACTTAACAGCTAAGGGCAATAGAAAAATGGAAAATCTTACCAAGAATGAGAAAGATGCTCTCAAAGAACTTATGGATAACCAAGATTTGGTCATCAAACAGGCTGATAAAGGGGGGGGGGAATAGTTCTTATGGATCGTGTAGATTATGAACATGAGGCATTAAGATTATTGGGAGACACCAACACCTATGTAAAATTATCCTCCAATCCCATTATCAAATACACTGAAGAACTCAAGATCTTACTAAACAGAGGAAAGGAGACCGGCATACTTGATGATAAAGAATACAATTTCTTGTATCAGAACAAAGCCAAGATGCCGGTCTTCTATTTCCTACCTAAGATCCATAAGAGTGTAGTCAATCCCCCAGGAAGACCTATAGTTTCGGGGATTGACTCACTCACTGCTAACCTCTCACTTTATATAGACACTATATTACAACCTCATGTAGTCAAACAAAGGGCCTATCTGAAGGATACAGTTGACATACTTAATCTTTTGAGTGGGATAAAATGGGAAAATCATTACATACTAGCAACCTGTGATGTTGCTTTGCTTTATACCACCATTGAACACACACAGGGATGTGAAGCAGTAAGGAGTGTTTTGCAGGAAGATGATAATTTACCAGAATCACAAATTGATTTTATTATTGACAGTATAAAATTCATATTAGAGCACAATTATTTTTGGTATGCACACACTTTTTATTTACAGAAATGTGGGACGGCGATGGGGACGAGATTCACACCAAGCTATGCCAATCTATTTGTTTCAGATTGGGAAAAATATAATATCTGGGTTGAGGGAGAGCTTGGTGCGAATCTTGTCCTTTATCGCCGCTACATAGATGATATTATTTTTATTTGGAGGGGTGGTGAAGACACTTTGTTAACATTTATTGACAATATGAATGTCAATACCTACAATCTAAAATTCACGAGTGAATGGAGTCACCAACAGATTAATTTTCTAGATTTGAATATTTACATTGAAAATGGAGCAATAAAAACAAGGACATACTTCAAAGAGATAGACAAAAACAATTTTATTAGAAGAGACAGCTGCCATCTACCAAGATGGATGGACAATGTCCCATCCAGTCAATTTACAAGAATCAGAAGGAATTGTACAGACATTGAACAATATCACACCCAATCAGAAAAAATAAAAGATAGATTTCTGGAAAAACAATATCCTGAGGAGAAAATCGAATTAGCCAGGAGGAAGGCCGAGGGAGTTCATAGGGGCGATCTACTAATACCTAAACAAAAGGACACAGTTAGGAACAACAAATTTGACTTTGCATTTTTGACAGGATACAGTAGAGATGCTGGTAAAGTGAGAAAGATCATCACAAAACACTGGGAAATTCTCAAAAATTATCCTATTTTGGGCCCCAACATCCCAGATAGACCTAATGTAATCTTTACCAAGGCACGTAACCTCAAGAACAAACTAGCCCCCAGTGCACTCAGGGACAATAAACCTAAGGTTAATGGGTGGCTAAATAAGAAAGGCTTTTTCGGCTGTACCACCTGTAGTGCTTGCCGGTTCAAATCATCAGAAAACACTAAGTTCAGTTCCAATGTCACGGGTGAGGTCTTTGATATTAATAGCTCTATGACTTGTAGGACAGACCATGTAGTTTACATGATAGAATGTTCCTGCAAGTTACAATACATTGGCAAAACAATCAGGCCTATAAGGACAAGAATCAACGAGCACCTTAGTGGCATTAGGAGGAAATTAACCAACCACAGCATTCCCAACCATTTCACTGAGTTTCATGGTGGAGAACCGACCTGCCTAACCTTCAAAGCCATTGAACATGTGCTACCCCATTGGAGGGGAGGAGATAGGGGTTTAGAACTCATAAAAAGGGAAACATTTTGGATTCATCGTCTGAAAACACTAGCCCCTAGAGGTTTAAATGCTGAGATAGACATCACACCTTTTCTGAATTAATACCACCATGTATATCTGTCAATAGAGCTGTTTAGTCTTGCCCCTGCTCCCTTGTTCTTTCACCTGCTTTTCGTTTCAGATAAACCTCCAGGAATGGCTATCCGTCTCTGATACCTACACTTATAAATATGTCTTTGTTTATGAGTTATGTCCATTGATATTCATTCTGTATGCACTACTTATTGTAAATGATATGTCACTTCAGCATTTTGCTTAATAAATCACCCCCACGTCATGTTTCTGTTGGACCACTTTGATATAATCTTCCCTGTGTGTGATCAGGAAGAATACTAACATTAGTCCCACTCTCATATAATTGCCCATAGAGGATGTCTATATATCTATACATCCTTTAGTATGCCATTAGTGCCTTTGAACTATGCCATATATTTGATGAACCTCAACACTTTTTATATGAACCTCACTAGTCTCCTTTTTGGCCTGTACATATAAAAGACTCAATCTAAAAAAGATTGATTACCACCATTTTTGGAATTAAGCCCCAGAATGAATTTAACTTGTGTTTCATTTTTTGTTTAATTTTAGAATAACCCTCAACAATTGATATTAGGGTTACCACTATGATCTATTGTAGTGCACTTCCCTATTTTCCCTCTTGTCCGAATTATAGTCACAATTAGTATTTTTTGGCATATACTCTATTGCTAACAAATTGAATCACGAGCATCTGCCCAGTGACATCTCATAATACCCATTAAGGGTTTAATTGTAATTTATATTCATTAGAAGCTGTTAAATATAACTCTTGATACTAATAGAGTGAGGTTTCCCCATGTTCAAATGTTGCCTATGTTCGTTTTCTATTTTCATCTATTCCAACCCCCACTCCCCAGTGCAATCTAGGCTAATTGACTTATTGACTAATTGAGCCATTTTATTAACATAGAAAGATGTATAAATAGCCACCAATAGAACACAAACCACACTCCTGACGAAGCCGAGAAACAGTTCCTGGTAGCTGGGCGAAACGCGTAGAGTTTACCAGTGGACCAATTTTGGTCTTGGAGACGATCCGTAGAATCAGCTCTGAACGCCGTGACGTCACACCTTGCAGACGGGCGCTCAGAAGGAAGCTCCGGTCCAGGACACAGAGCCGCGGAAGCCAGCAGATTGACCTGAGGGAGGCGGTGAGCTGTTTCAGGACATCCTCCATTCACATTATGTGATACATGCTTTTATTCTTTGTGCCAATTGTAAGTGCGCATTTTATATTGTGTTTTTATACATAAAGTTTTCATACTGATCGCACAATGTAGTTCTCTCCCTCTCTCTATATACACATACTGCTGACGGAGAACTGCCAGGGGGCTCAGCTCACAGACATCTTCAAGGGTGGCAACCCAATTTGCCAACTGCTGTATATATACCTTTGCTCCTGTGAGTAGATCAGCTATACGAGCCAAGTCATTGCCTGTACACCTACATATTACATTATGTCTGCACTTATATATATTTTTATTCTCTTATTCCCCCACATGCTCCCCCTGGATGTTTTGAGATAATCCTTTATTAGCTTTAGCCTGTCGCTTTGGCCTTGGCTTGGAAACGGCTCCTTCCTTTTGCTTTTTCTGCATGACAGGCATGGCAGAGGCGAGTGGGTACCTGCGTCCATAGAAACGGGGTTGATCCATGGAAGCAGATGGCACAATCTGGACAAGGGCAAGTTCAGATACAGATCATCGAGTGGTGGGCTATGCAAAGTGTGTAACCTTTTATGCATGGTGACGAGGTACAGGTGTTGAAAGTGGGTGTACGCAGATGTGAGTCATTAACGTATAAATACACCATCCATTTTGTGGATTCACTGCACTTTGAATATACATCGACTAAACATCGAAAATACATTCTTGTGTTTGTATTTCTTTCTACTCGCAGCAATGCCTGTTAAAAAGATTTCAAAGGATCTCAGCATGAGAATTAAGGAGATGTACATGTGCGGACAACGAATTGCTGCTATTCAACGCTGGTTAGCTGCTTCTGGCCTCGTTGTGCCATCAACCACCGTGTGCTATCATGCACACGGAAAAACAAGACAACGCACGAGGACACCAACGGCAACTAACGTGTAAGTATATTTATATAACTATATAATTCAGTATATCTATCATTGTTTATATTGCTGCATATTAATAGAACAATATATTGTGTTGATCTACTGTATCTACTTTTATAGTTATTTCGGTATATTTATATAACAACATTATATATACAGTATTGTTTATATTGCTGCATATTAATAGAACAATATATTGTGTAGATCTACTGTATCTACTTTTATAGTTATTTCAGTATATTTCTATAACAACAGTATATATATTGTTTATATTGCTGCATATTAATAGAACAATATATTGTGTAGATCTACTGTACACTGGCGACACACTTTATTCGAGCTCGGCTAGTCCCACGAATTCGGGTATACCCGGGTGTATTGAGGTTTGTGACTGTTTTCTGCCCGAGTGCATTGAGGTATTTTCCAGGCAGGGATTGAAGCATTTTATTCCCGCTGGCTGCAATACTGCACAGTATATATATATATATATATATATATATATATATATATATATATATATATATACTGCATTACAATTCATGAATTTATGCCATCTGGTAGACACGCGAAGCATTGCAGCCTATTAAATCCTAATCATTATCATTTAACAGATCAGCCGCCCGTCAGCCAGGCATGAACCCAGGCTGGGAAGGCAAACGCAACGGGGCTTGTCAGAGGTGAGGAGCGGCGCATTCCAGGTATCTGCCAGGTACATACTGGGTATTTGCTCGAATAAAGTGTGTCGGTGCAGTATCTACTTTTATAGTTATTTCGGTATATTTATATAACAACAATATATATATATATTGGTTATATTGCTGCATATTAATAGAACAATATCTTACTGTATACTATTTTTACTGCAAATGATGTGCTGTGCTTGTGGCCTACTGCACTGTAACTTACCGGATTGTTGTTTTTCTGTACATTGTAGTGAGACAACTCTTCTGGTCAACAAAATAAGTGAGGAGAATGATGAGAAGAGTGCATTAAGGGCCAAATACACTCTGCAGGAAAATCACAATCTCACTGTATCCGAGACCAGCATAAAGAAGATGAGACACAGAATTGGATGGAAATATGGACGTGTGAGGTTAGTACTGGACAGTACAGGAGGTAAAAGTGTTGTTTAAGAAACTGTACTGTACCTCTAAAATTATTTATTCCTTGTCATTACAGAGCTTGCCCCATGATAAGGGACGTTAACAAAATCAAGAGAGAGGTCCAGGCCCAGGCATGGATCGACAGTGGAGAAACTTTCCAGGATTGCATCTTCACTGACGAGTCTACTTTTTCGCTGGAGAGATTTGTCACCTTTGCATTCCACAAAAAAGGTCGCATATCTATGAAGCCGCGTCCAAAACACCCAGTGAAGATGCATGTGTGGGGTGCCATCTCTAGGCATGGACCAGGATGCATTGTCATCTTTGAAGGTAAAATATATAAAATATAATTTTGACTTATGCACTGTACTGTACTAGTGTGCAGTTTTTTGAGCACTTTTCTTTTCTTGTTATTGGAATCATGAATAAAGCTTTCTTCCAAGACAAAATTGTGCCTGAGATTGTGGAATACATCACACGTGAGTTCCCGGATGGTCACCGTTTCTACCAGGACAACGATCCGAAGCATACCGCGTCAACAGCGCATATCCATGAGCGCGCATATCCTTGAGCGCATATCCTTGAAGACGCCAGCGGAGTAAGTGCGGTAACCGTGTCTCATTTTTTCCCACTGTTTTTACTGTGTACTGTATCTCTTAAACTAATTGTCCTTTTTTCCCCCTCCAATTACAGATCGCCAGACTTCAATCCGATCGAAATGGTCTGGCATCAGCTGAAGGACCATATCCGAAAAGTCGTGATACCCTCCAAAAAGGATGAGTTGGCGCAAGGCATACTGAGTTTTTGGAACGATGTACTCACCGTGGAACGATGTAATAAATATATTGACCATATTGCGACTGTGTTGCCCATTGTGATCGCGCGTAATGGGCAAGTATCAGGAAGGTAGTATGGTATAGTACTGTACTCTAGTATTGTAAGTGCAGTATGATACAGGTAAGTATGGCACAGATTTTTTCTTTCCTAGTAGTCAGAGTATACTGTAGTTCCAGTATAGACTAGTTTGACAGTACTAACTGCATACTGTAGTCCAATATGGAGTAGCTATACAGTACACAATGCCATAATACAGTATGTACCTACAATAACTGCTCAATTTTTTCCTTTCCAGAGAGAGCAGCACCAGACATCTGGTTACAAAGTATTTAACAGTAGTCACAGTATACAGTAGTTCAAGTATAGAGTAGTTTGACAGTACTACACAGCACACAATGCCATAATACAGTATGCACATAACTGCACTAATTTTTTGTTTTCTTGTCTTTTCAGAAAAAAAGGATGGCCTTGGAGAGAGGGGGGGTATCGTGTAAAGTCTGTGAACTGTTTGTACAGTTAAGTGTACAGTATCTAAAATGCTGTTATGATATACACAAAACCTCTCCTCTCTCAATCAACTACTGTACTGTACACAGAATGAGGAAGAAGATAAAGACGGAAAAAATTATATTACTATACAATATATATATATATGATTATATATATTATATATTATTAATTAATATTATTATCAATGTGCATTATTCATGATTATCCACCGACCCTCAATTTCCATCTGACAGAAGAACTTAATAAAGACTGCATTATGTATTATGAATGATTATTTTTATATTTGTTTTTTTTGTTCCTGATAAAATAAAATAAATATTTATTTACATTCTTGATAATCATAATCATTCACAAAGACCCCACCCCCCACACACACACCTACAGTACACCAAAGAAAAAGAATGAATGACAAAACAACATGAATCAGTTAATGGTTTTTTTAACTCTCAATTCTCACAGTTCTGTGCAAATCAGATTTACATATCAAATTCGAGAAGGGATTTTCCAAAGCGTTATCGTAAACAAAGCCTCAAAGGGTTGGGGGGGGGGTTGCGTGAGTCATGCGCAGTAATCAGCTAGCTCCCATCTCAAAGAGGATTACACGCAGGCGCAGTGAGGTGACGCTTGGCTAGGGATGGATTAAAAACACAATGAAAAGCTTTAGAAAAGGAATGACTCTGTAGAGATGTCTGTCGATAAGAGTTTCAAATCCTTCAGTGAGCCTTGTGTGTGTGCGTGGGGGAGGGGGGCACAGGGTATAGCTGCAGGAAGGATTAGTTGTACTGCAGTTCAAAGAAATGACATAATTTCAAAAGGCAGCTCATCATAATAATTTGATCCCTACACCCCCAAATACAGTACATAAAAAGCACACAAATCAACCATGTGCAGTCAAACGCCCGGGGTCGCAGTCAAAAGCTACAGTACAGCACAGATTGAATATCGTAATAGCAAGAGGGTTTTTGCAGGCTTGTGGAGAAAATAAAAAATGAGGAGAATTTTTTTTTTTTTTTTTTGGTCACTCACTCAAGCAAGCAGTTGTGGGGGAAGTTACAGGCGCATGCGCAGTAATCATCTGCTGTCAAGCAGGAATGTTATTGAAACCAGAAAGACACACATTCAAAGGAATGGTGTGGGAGAGATGTTCTGCACTCTAGAGAAGATGAGAAGTTGAAATACCCTGCAGTGCAGTAAATTATCCTGTGTGTGTGCGGGGGCGAGCGAGGGGAGAGCGCTGTATATGCCGAAATGTGACACTGTTACAGTACTGTACACGCCTGTGCATTTCAACAATTTTCAAATTCAGGAACAGAAAACCCCTTGTGCAAAAATAAACATAGTTTTGATTGATGCAGGTTTCAAACTTTAATTCAAATATATGTCCACTTGAAGATACCTATGGTGACAAGTCTATTGCAGTTTTATTCTTTGATTAAATACTTCAGTTTAGTTATGTTTTGTAGCTTTAGTCTAATACATAATGCAAATGTATGTATACAGTAAATATGCAAATTTACAAATACTGCGCGCGCACACGCAGACTGTGTACTGACGTAGGTTGAACTGCTAAAGTATTAGACTTCCAAGACAACAGCTCGCAAACGCCCCCCGTAGTTTTTAGATGGTATTGCAGTATTTCAGACAGCGATAATAAAATGCTAATATCACGAGCGCTAAAATAACGCAATTCACTCTGGACCAAAAAAAACAAAACAAATCTGCATAAAATTATCTGAGCGCGCGGATCCGGCTGCATTAGGATAAAGGCGGCCGCCACTGTACGCGTATTACCTTTCCATCTGTACATACTATATCTATTATAAATTACATACTTCACTATGAGATTTTTGTGCTGTTTCTTTTATTTATATATATATATTTACACAAACAGACAGAAACCGCATACACACCTAATAATAACTAGGGTATTTCTAAGACCATTATCTAATCTCTATAATAGAGAGAAACAAGTTGGTGCTCTGAGACAGAAATAAATAGAATACAGAAAATAAACAAGAAGTCTCAAAAATGAGCACTCAAAAAATCCCCCCCCCCAAAAAATGATACTTTAATGTCCTCAAATGTAACAAACTAAAACATGATAAAAACACAAAACAGAACCCTGAAATAGACAAAGTGACTACATATAACATATGGCCAATAAAAAAAGTCTAAACCTATACACAAATATCAGGCTAATGCAAGAAGAGTGTAAGGTGAGATCCCAGGGAAACTAGTTCCCTGGATCAGCAAGACCGGACGGTCACAAAATATACCAAAAAGACCTAAGTGACACACTAATAAATATACTGATGTCATACACATGTAAACCACACACACTGCAAAATGGAAACTGTTAAGGTAAAGCTAACCCACCGTAGTGGGAAGTGTGCAGAAATCTAACAAAACTGTGTAGAGATGGATAAATTTGTATGAAAAAATAACACACACAACATTTTTTTTTCTATGTGTCAAAACGAAAATCCTCACATAAAAATGAACAAATGTCCAGTTGTATCCAGGATGGTATGAAATCTTAAATAAACGAATAGCATATAAATTCCTTCAATTGTAGCATAGGGAATAAAGAAAAAATATACTCATCCCCCCTTGAGTTACATAGTGCGGTAGTATAACTCAAAGATGCCAGACAGAAGTTTCCACCAGATATCAGAATCCATACTATTATGAGTCCCAGAGTCAGCAAGGGAATATGTATCACAGATTAGAGTCTCAGGGTCACTGCAACATCTCCCGTGTTTCAACTTGCTGCTTCATCATGGAGTGTGGAGACTGAGGGAAAAGACTCACTATTTAAAAGAAAGTTAGGAATTGGAGACAGCTGTCCTCAGCATGAAATCACTCGCTATTGGCTGGTAAAGTCAGAGGAGGAAGGAGGCGTGCATCTCTGCCCAGCTGACTGCTATTTATACAGATCTGCAGCTCCAACAGTATCCAAAGACACATCTTTGTGTTTCCTGGAAGCACGTTTAATCCTGCTTGGCGTCGTGACTATGTGTTGGTAACGGCAGATGTAACATCATTGTATACTGTTATTGACCATGAGCTAGGATGTGGAGCGGTGTCTCGCAGGTTAGAATCTATACCTCATCTCACATCAGCCAGGAAATTTTTTTGGTGGAGGGCATTCGGTATATTTTGACACATAATTATTTCACATTTAATTCTCAATATTATAATCAGGTATGCGGAACCGCAATGGGCACCACGTTTGCACCAAGATATGCTAATTTATACATGGACAGTTGGGAAGAAGATTTCATCTGGAACAACTGTCCCCTTGGGGCAAACCTGGTGCTCTGGGAAACGTTACATTGATGACGTGATCTTCATCTGGTCCGGCGGGGAAACAGAGTTGAATAATTTTTTCACATATTTAAATCACAATGATAGGAATCTTAAGTTTACTTACAATCACAGCACTGAGCACATTGATTTTTTGGATTTACACATTTATATTATTAATAATGTATTACACACAAAAACATTCTTCAAGCCAGTGCAGGCCAATACCTATCTAAGAGCTGATAGTCAGCACAATCCATTATGGATAAGGAATATTCCAAGGGGTCAGTTTGTCCGCATGAGACGCAACTGCTCAGATAAAGGGCTTTTGCGTCTCAGGCTGAAGAACTAAAGCAGAAATTTGTTGAAAGAAATTATCCAGTGAGCCTTCTAGATGAAGCATTAGAACAGGTAAATGGTCTGGAGAGAGATGAGCTACTCAAGTACAATAATAAAAAAGGTGAACGGAAAAATAAATTCCATCAAACGGTGCCATTCATTACACAATATAATGAGATGGCACCTAAAATTAGGAACATCATTAACAAATATTGGCCTATCCTATTGAGGGATAATATCCTGGCAGAAATACTCCCTCCTAAACCTACCATTATATTTACTAAGGCCACAAATTTAAAATCGAGACTGGCCCGTAGCTGTCCACTCAATAATTCTAACCAGAAAAGAGCAAAAGTGGATAAGGTTTTTTTTAAATGTGCAAAATGTGTGGCATGTTCATTTAGTTGTAATGTAAAAAACTTTAAGTCCAATGTCACTTTGAAGTTTTATCCGATCAAATCTTTTATTAATTGCCATTCGGTGTATGTCATATATTTACTCCAATGCCCTTGTGGTTTACAATATGTGGGCAGAACAGGTAGAACATTCCAAAGGAGAATATATGAGCATATATATAATATAAAAAAGGGGTTAATCACCCACAGTGTGTCTTATCATTTCCTGACACACCATAATAAAAATCCAAAAGGATTGGTGTGTCAGGCAATTGAGACCATTCCTATTAATATAAGAGGTGGCAATAGACTACAACAATTCAGTGTGCGTGAGGCATACTGGATTTATGAATTACAAACACACTCTCCAAAAGGTCTTAATATAGATTTTGATCTGGGAGCCTTCCTGTAACTATTTGATGACTGATATTTGCCAACACTATTAGGTTTTTTTATACTTTAATTTTCTTTCTTTATTCACATTATGTTTCATGTTATGTATTGTTTTTTTGTAGTAATGTTTTTTGTAGTTATGTATTTGTATATTGTATTTGTCCCGCAAGGCTATTCAAATGCCAGTGTTTTATTATCATTTGCCATATAGGTGTTAACTCATGTATGCCTTAATAGATAGGCCAATCAGGAACTCGTATGTGAGTATACATACCAGGCATCACTGTCATGACTTTTTCCCTGAGGAAGTGTGCGCAAGCGCACAAAACGCGTAGGGTTTTCTCATTACTGGTTTGGGTGTTGTGACGAAGGCACGCTTGAGGCTTGAGCTCTGAGACATCAGAGTTATTCAAGCAGGAGAAGGAGAGATCGCTTGCAGATGTATCCTGCCCAGCAGCGACGGAGCATTTTTGGAATATCCGGGACTTCCGTGGAGCAATCCCGCCTACCAGTGACGTAACATCTGGTGACGTCACTTCCGGTTGAAGCGGCACAGAGGCACGGAGTGTGGAGAGGTGCACCAGCTCACCTAAAGATCTGGATGTCTAAAGACATAATTTCCATCGCGCTTTAGCCATCTTGTGAGTAATACTCTGATTTAATTCCTCCGGATCGGCATACCCTGAGTCCCTCATCCATCCATTTTATATTCTAGAGTTGTATTAAATTGACTTTTTTATTTCCGCCTTGCTTTTGTGTATTTGTGGTTAGTCTTGTGTTGTGTTGTATTGTTCTGTTTGTCTTATGTTTTGTCATTTGTGAGTTAGTTGTATTGCACTATATTTCTCTTTTTTCATTTCATATCGCTTCCCACACTGATGAAGCTACATCTGACTACCTAAAAGACTGAGGAATTGCCAGTTCATCTCCTTGGACATTCATCCTTCTGTCTGTAATTTCCAGGACTATATTCCATTTGGACATTCCAGGCGCCGGTACCCCTTTTTGTCACATTAGTGACTGCTACCTTCAGGATGGAATTTTATAGCCATTAAGACTTCTCACTTATCTTCACTCTGTTACCCACTCCATGCATTAAGAGTTTTTTTTCTTATTTTGTCTGTCCCACATAGTAGTCCCAGGGAGGGTGATTATGCCTCCTGGGCGTGTGGCAGGGGTGTTAACCCCTTAATTAATTTAGGGGTTAGTAAAGCATTGCATGGTAGTGCTTTACTAGGCACTAAGGTGGGAAAGGGGGGTAGGTAGTATTGGTTTATGTTTATATTAACCCATTTGCAGCCATTTCTGGTCAGCTAGTCATAGAAACCCATGATAATGTCTCAAACACATAAAAATAATCCAGGCACTATTGTCACCTCTAGTTCCACAAACAGACAGATTATTTAAATTACCATTTCACCCTGCAGAAGGGAGACAAATACACTTGTTTTTATATACAGCGAAACAGATAAGGCCTAAATGCACTAAACTCCCTTAAGACAAGAAACACAAAGTAATGTTCCCTGACTAGGGCCCAGATCTACAGTACAAAGGTCTGTTAACTCAGTGCTACTAATGGAGCATTATCAAAATCATGAACTGCCATTTCCCTGAGGTTAACGTCTATCCTCAAAGATAATTATATTTAAAAACAATGATAGTTGTATATCTCCTAAATATAGGCTTAACGCCATGTTAAGTTAGCACTGCCTGGTGGTAGCTTCAAACAAGATGACTCGTCAAATAACTCTTACATAAAGATGTTTTTTCTCCCATCCCATATCATTTACATCTTATTATGACTAACATCTGTTATATTTATTTATAAAATGTTTTACCAGGAAGTAATACATTGAGAGTTACCTCTCGTTTTTAAGTACTGAATGTCCTTGGCACAGAGTTATAACGACAAATACATGGTTACAAATACATACAGTAGTTATAATGAGTGAAAAGAGTTATACAGTACATTATATACAAGACATTGTATGCACAGTTAAAGATACTGTATATATATATATATATAAAGCAGAAAATAGCCGTGTTAGTCCAGTTGCGATAGTGCAGAATAAATGAGTTCTCCAGTATTCGGTGATACCTTTTTTATTGGACTAACAATTTATGTCGTAGGACAAGCTTTCGAGAGTTATCCTCTCTTCTTCGGTCAAGCAATACTGATATACAAATAAATCTATGGCTAAAACAGTGTGGAGAGAGGAAAAAAAAAAACAACAGATATTTTCTGTAGATAAGGTAGGGTGTTAAGTGTTTGAAGCCAGGGGACAGTGTCAAAGAAACATTCAATGTTAAAGGATCATACAGCTGCACATCCAGGAATTTAGTGTATATGATTCAGTGCAACAAATGTGACCAAGGTTGCTAAATTGGGGAAACCAGCCAAAAACTACTAGGAAGAATGAATATGCACAGATACTATATACTCCATCACGAAGAAGGAAGATACTGCTCACCTGTGGGACATCACTTCTCACAACCAGATCATTCCATAAATGATCTAAAAATCAAAATCCTCAATGGAATGTTTAAAAGCACCCAAGAACGGAAAACATTTGAACTCAGAATGATAAGACTCTTTGACACCAAAACCAAAGGACTTAATGCAGACATGGGTTTTCTCACACCCTATCAAAATTGCTTGTAATCCTCCTGCTTGCCTCTATTCTTATTCACACTTTCTTCCCCCCCCCCCAGTATCCCTCCCCCTCCCCACCTTTCTTTGACACTGTCCCCTGGCTTCAAACACTTAACACCCTACCTTATCTACAGTAAATATCTGTTGGTTTTTTTTTTCCTCTCTCCACACTGTTTTAGCCATAGATTTATTTGTTTATCTAGTATTGTTGACCTGAAGAATATATATATATATATGCAAGAGAAAAAGAAAGGACCCCGCATCCGCAAGACATATAAACACAGCTAAATACCGACACTGGATGAATCCAAAATACAGTGATGGGTCGGTGGTGCTATAAGGGCAGTTAAATAGGATGAGAGAGAAAGGAAGGCCCTAAAAAAGCACTCTAGTATGTGTATTAGTACAAATCACATAATGTTTATTAATGTTTCGGCACACTGCCTTCTACTGGGCAGTGTGCCGAAACACGTAGGAGCAGGTCTAGCAGGCAGGATCCCCTGGTTTGTCCCCTCTCTGGGTCACATTACCATGCTCTAGCATCTCTCCTTGTTTCCCCCTTCATGTACCGACCACATTGTACCTGACCATAGGTGACGTATCACTCTTTTCAGCTATAGGCTTACATGTGCTTTGCAGGCTGTATATTGTGTATCTCTGCTGTTACTCACTTGCTACTCTTTGTCGATTTAGACAAACCCTATATTGCAGGGGATAGTAGGCATATCTGATTTTTTGCAGATGATCACATAGCCCTAGCCGTGACTATTTTGTCTTTTGGGTGTCACACCTGGTTTACCTTGTCAGGTATTTCAGAACACTATCTGAGTGTATTTTGGGCATTTGTTTGGAGGATGTGTCTAGCTTTGTAATGAACAGGGGATCCATGCTGTATTTTAACCATTTCTGTGCTTTGTTTTAACCATTTTTTGTTCTGTGACAATACATTAATAAACATTATGTGATTTGTACTAATACACATACTAGAGTGCTTTTTTAGGGCCTTCTTTTCTCTCTCATCATATATATATATATATATATATATATATATATATATATATATATATATATATATATATATATATATATTAGGTGTATTTAAGATGAGATGAGCGCATGTAAAGAACATAAATGAATGAATAAATAAATGAACAGTACGGCAGGAGTTGATAATACTATAAATACTCACATGGGCATATGTGAGCAGGATCCCTCAGCGTTGTCTTTGATGTTCTTGGTCTGGTCACGAAGTGGAGTCATCTACTGAAGCGGTTACTGTCTTGCGTTGATCGCTTGCTGGTAGTTTCTAATAACCGTATATTCTGACTCATATGAACTGTGGTGAACACAAAGAGACACACACAAATGGGGGGTCAAAAGGTGAGTGAACACGTGAAGCTAAAACACACTGAGGTGTTACTAGCCAGAGTGAATGAATAAAAGAATACACTCACACGGGCTTGTGAGAGTGATGACAGTTAGGGCAACTGTTTGCAGCGTGTGGTCCACTGTGGATGGTGACTTTATCTGTGGTCTTGGTGTCTTGCAGTAAAACATAGGAAACGGACACACACACAGAGATCCAAAATGAATGGTGGGATGGAGATTATAACTTCACTTGAAGTGTAAATATAAATAAAAAAAAATAAACTCACACGGGCTTGTGTGAGTAGAGGTGATGAGGGCAGGGGTTAACAGCTTGAAGTCCGCTGAAATTGCTGTATCTGCAGTCACGCAGTTTGAACTCGGTGTGGTAATCAGGCAATCAGGAAGATAAAAGAAAATAATTTTATTGAACAAGCAATTAAAATCTCAAAGACTTACATCAATAATGCAGTCCCCTTATCCGCGTCCGGGTGCGGGGCTGTTTTCCAGAGGCTATGTCCACCTTGTATCACATGGGTGTAGATCGTGGGATTCATTTTATGTACTACCGGACTCAAGGGGCCCGCTTGAGCAGTTGTCTGGGACCCTCGAGCCCTACCTCTAGGTACAGGAGAAAATGCAACAGGGTTAGACACACGTATCACACTCGAATATGGTATCTCCCCATCAGACCCTTCATCATTGAGTTCCCAATCCCTCCAATCTTTGGAATATTTGGGCGTCTTGCTCAGCTTATCCCCACAAGGACCCGGTGACATGACATGTTACGGGGCAGGGGCAGTGGCCGGGGCAATGGCGCTAGGGGTGGGGATCAGCAATGTCCTGCAAAGTGTCTCTTAGGCGGGCAATGCCACGACCGGTGGGCATCTTATGATTTGCCCTTTCCGCCGCGCTTCGTGCTCCTCTTGTGGCGACTTGGGCCTTGAGTGTCTCGAGCGCTGCCTCCATGGCCGCTCTCCTCTTTGAAGAGAACAAAGCTTCCAGGCCTCTGCGCCAGGGGATCCGGAAGTGATGTCATCACTGGTGGCCGCGGAATCTCCATCCACTCCGTGGTCTCACACCGGAAGTGCGTCGAGGACCGGAAGGGGCGGTGGTGGACCATCCGGATTGCGGACGGCCAGGTAGGCCGCAAGCCTTTCTCTCTCTCCCTCTGCAGGCTCCGTGTGACAGGGTAATAAAAGCCACCAGCTATATGCCTGGAAAACCTATGTCTAGTCTGCAGTGTAGCAGTGACAAGGTTAACTTCAGCTGGGAACCTCAGGACAATTAGTTGGATCCCAGCTGCCTAATCAAGGTGTGTTAAAACCCCAGGCTGTAGACATATGGGAGCTGGCTGTTGAGGAGAGAGGAGTAAGCTACTGAAGAGATTACTGATACAAGGTCTGTGAACAAAGTAGATAAATTATGAACTGTCTGTCCACTGCATAGAAAAGGGTAGCTGCCTTATTTTTAGACTGTCTGCTAAAGAGAACGGTTTTGTTTTGTCTGCTGAAGAAAAAGCCCTTTTCTTTTGTTTGCTGATGAAAAGCCATGTTTTCCTTTTGTTTGCTGATGAAAAGCTATTTTTGTTTTGTGTGCTGTATATCTTTTAAGGCTAAATAAATAAGCCTTGTCAAGAAACCCGTGTGTGTAGTTGCATGTACCCTGCAACATATGGTGTTCAGAAGTCCTGGGATTTTTTCAAAAGGCTCCTGCAGTTAAAGGGCCACACACACACACACACAAGAATGGAAGAAATGTTGAAAGAGTTTCTGTGCGAGCAGACCAGACAGCAGGGACAGTTAATGCAGGAGCAGGCCCGGCTGCAAGCGGAGAGAGATGAAAGACTACAGGCAGCACAAGATGAGCGGATTCCCAAGCTGCTGACCCATTTCCAAGGGTCTGCCAGTCCAGAACTTGCAAACAGACCCCCGATACTCCTGAGGAAAATGGCGCCGAACGAGGATCCAGAGGCTTTTTTACTGACATTTGAAAGAGTTGCCGAAGCACAGGGCTGGGCTACAGATCGCTGGGCAACTGCTTTGGCCCCGCTCCTCATAAGAGAAGCCCAGGCCTCATATCAGGGTCTCCCAGCAGTTCAGGCAAAGGACTACCGCCAAGTAAAAGTCGCCATACTGGATCGCTTAGGTCTGACCTCAGAGACCTACCGGCAGCAGTTCCGGAACATGAAATACACCGGTAAGATGAGACCCTGGGTCCTCGCTCAGCAATTATTGGACTTGTGTACGCGATGGATACAACCCAAGGAGTGCACTAAGGAGGCAATTCTGGAGCAGGTGGTTTTGGAACAATTTCTACAAATAATACCCCCTTCCGCACGCTCGTGGGTAAAACGCCACGCTGCTGAAACTCTAGCTTTGGTGGTCCGACTCGTGGAGAACTTCCTTGGGGCTGAGCAGCAGGCAAGTGCCCTGGACCTGACTCCACCGGCACTTGCGGGCGCCCAAAGAGGGAGGTCGGATCAATGGGGAACCTACGGCCCGTGCATACGTAACCGCCAAGTCCAACGGAAGGAGCAGTCATTCCAGCAAGGACGGAGTCCAAATGCTGGTCCCCGCCGAGACCCTCATCTCCTTCCGGATGTCGGCTCGTCGCAAAATGAGAGGAACTTCCGAGGACGTTGCCCATATGACCCACCAGATGCCTGGTCTCAAGTAACTGGTCCAGCGGAGCGCTATCCACAGCCCCCTCCTGTAAGGGAACCCTCTCCATGTTCCGCCTGCAGCGAACCAGGCCACCGGTATGTGGACTGTCCACAGATGGATTGTTCATTCAGCAGAACCGTCGCCTTGGCTTTTACTGGGGAAAATTACAAGCCCTGGCTACTTCCAGCCCTGATTGGGGGAAAAACCATCCAGGCCCTTGTAGATTCGGGCTCTGGGAAAACTCTGGTACTCCAGGAACTGTTACCGCCTAACGTGTGTTCTTTTGACTCCCCATGGAGCATAGAATGTATACACGGCGATGTTAAACGCTATCCGCCGGCCAAAATCCGGCTACAGGTAAAAGGTCAGGAGGCTTACCTCGAAGTTGGAGTCGCTCCTTGGCTCCCTGCCCCCATTGGGCTCGGTCGGGACTGGCCTTTCTTTTCGGACCTAATGGCCCCAGTCTTTCATGAGGAGCCTCCATCTAGGGATCAGGAGAACCCTGGCAAACTGTTCCCCTTCTCGGCAGACCTTTTTCCCAGTAGACACCGGGTTCAAAAGACTCGGAAGCAAAGACGCTCGGACAAACAGGACTGGTTGCAGAAATCTGGGTCTCAAGGTGACCATTCTAGTAATCAGAGCTCACAAGTGATGGCTGGGGATGGCCAGAGGGAGGGATATATGGGCCCTGGAGATTTACCAGACCTGTACCTCCCTGACTTTCGCCAGAAGCAAAGGGAAGACCCAGTCCTTGCTAGACAGTATGACAAGGTGGTGAAAATTGATGAGCAGATTGTAGATGCACAGGGGGTGATAGTATTCCCCCATTTTGAGCTATAAAATGATATCCTATATAGGGTGAATAGGCAGACACAAACAGGGGAGGTCACCAGACAGATTTTGGTTCCCAAGGCGTTTGTTAAATCTGTGTTCACTCTAGCCCATACTGTCCCTTGGGGTGTCACCTGGGCAGGGATAAAACATTGGACCGTATTTCATCCCGATTCTATTGGCCAGGGATGCATAGTGATATTGCTAAGCTATGTGCGGTATGTCTGGAGTGCCAGCTCACTAGTCCAAAAGGACAAAAACCAGCCCCTTTGGTTCCTCTACCCTTGGTGTCAGTTCCCTTTGAGAGGATTGGGGTAGACTTGGTAGGACCTCTAGAACCTTCTGCAAAAGGACACAGGTTTATCCTTGTAATAGTTGATTATGCAACAAGATATCCTGAGGCGTTCCCCCTGAGAACAGCAACGGCAAAGCAAGTAGCCAACAAGTTGTTGGAACTGTTCTCATGGGTTGGACTTCCCCAGGTTATGTTGACAGACCAAGGTACAAATTTCATGGCTAAACTGATGCAGGATGTCTTAAAGTTACTAGAGGTCAAGTCTGTTCGAACATCGGTCTACCATCCACAGACTGACGGATTGGTGGAAAGATTTAACCGAACTCTAAAAGGGATGCTGAGGAAATTTGTAGATTCAGAGAAGAGAGCCTGGGATGAACTTCTCCCTTTTCTGCTGTTTGCAGTGCGGGAAGTTCCCCAGGCCTCCACGGGATTCTCTCCATTTGAATTGCTCTATGGCCGCCAACCCCGGGGTATCCTAGACCTCATAAAGGAATCCTGGGAGGAACAGTCCCTTCTAAGAATACCCTGCATTATGTACTAGACCTTAGGAAGCGCCTAGATGTGGTCGGCCATTTTGCCAGGGAGAATCTTAGATCAGCCCAGGACAGTCAGGAGAGACATTACAATCAGAATGTTCACATGAGAGTGTTTCACCTGGGAGACCAGGTGATGTTATTGTTACCCAGTTGCGAGAGTAAACTCCTGGCCAAATGGCAGGGCCCATTCGAAGTACTCTGCCGTACGGGTGATGTGGATTACGAGATCGCTCAACAAGGGTCCAGGAAGGGTAAACAAATTTACCATGTGAACTTGCTGAAACCCTGGAAGATGCAGCGGTCTCTATTCATCCACCCGGTGGAGGAGGAAACGGACTTGGGTCCTCAGCCTCCACGGGAGAACATCGTGAGTGACGATAAAATCCCAATGGGTAAACAGTTGTCCTCTGAACAAAAAGGGTATTTGTTAGCAATAATTACACAATTCCATGATTTTTTTTCTGACTTACCAGGACAAACTAACTTAATTTCCCATGCAATCGAGACAGCACCTGGGGTAAAAGTACGTTCCCGTCCTTATAGGTTGCCTGAAAGTCGTAGGGCTCTGGTAGAGAAGGAGGTACAAGAAATGTTACACTTAGGAGTGATTGAGGAATCATGCAGTGAGTGATGTAGTCCACTAATTATGGTCCCTAAACCCGATGGGAAGGTAAGATTTTGTGTGGACCTCCAAAAGGTCAATGCGGTATCCAAGTTTGACGCATATCCGATGCCAAGGGTGGACGAATTAATTGACGCTGGTAATGCGGAATATATATCCACGCTGGACTTGACAAAAGGATACTGGCAAATACCCTTAGAGGAAAAGTCCAAATGCAAAACAGCCTTTGCCACTCCCATGGGTTTATACCAGTTTGTGACAATGCCATTTGGACTGCATGGAGCTCAGCCACATTTCAGAGACTCATGGATAAGGTACTGAGGCCCCATAGGAATTATGCCGCAGCCTACCTAGATGACATTGTCATTTATAGTAAACACTGGCGGGCCCATCTAAATAGGGTGAAAGCGGTCCTCAAATCTCTAAGAGAGGCAGGGCTTACAGCAAACCCTAAGAAATGTGCCCTGGGTAAGGCGGAAACTAAATACTTAGGGTATGCAGTGGGAGGTGGAAAAGTAAGGCCACTAGCCGACAAGGTAGCTGCCCTGAAAGAAGTTCCGACCCCCCAAACAAAAACGCAGGTACACTCTCTGCTGGGTTTAGCAGGGTACTACCGGCGGTTCATCCCCAACTATTCGGAAGTGGCAGCCCCTTTAACGGACCTCACAAAAAAGTGTGCCCCTACACAAGTGGTATGGCCAAGGGATTGTCAGAGAGCCTTTGAGGACATAAAAAGGTGTCTATCAGAGGGTCCCATCCTTAGAAGCCCGGACTTCAACAGCCCTTTTATAGTGCAAACAGATGCATCAGAGATAGGACTAGGGGCAGTGTTGTCACAACAGTTTGAGGGAGTTGAACATCCTATCCTTTTCCTGAGTAGGAAATTGTTCTCAAGGGAAAAAAACTACTCAGTGATTGAGAAAGAGTGCCTCGCAGTAAAGTGGGCAATCAATGCTTTGAGGCATTACCTGGCAGGAGTCCATTTTACTTTGGTGACGGATCATGCTCCACTGAAGTGGTTAAATAGTATGAAGGATTCCAATGCTAGATTGACTAGGTGGTATATGGCCCTCAAACCCTTCTCATTTGAGATTCAGCATAGGCCGGGAAAAGAGAACGCAAATGCTGACTTCTTTTCTAGAGA
>NC_134483.1:334477691-334502691 GCF_040206685.1 Ascaphus truei | reverse complement strand
TAAACTGTTAATGTAAAAAAAAATAATAAAAAAAAAAAAAATAATAATATAATTGTGTGTCCCGGTTTTTCATTTTCAAAATCTGGTCACCCTAACCTGCGGGGTCTTGATCATAGGCCATGGCTCGACAGGCCACCAATAGAAGGCCCACAGTGGCCCTAGAAACTGATAAAAGGTCACATCCAAATCAGACATCTTTTGCGCGGGGGTTGAGTAGTTCAACTCGCTCTAAGCTCCTTCTCCTTCAATAGTGAAGCTGAAGTGAAGTTCCTCGCTCTCACTTCCTGTCCCTCCTTTCTCTGGAGAGGACAACTCAGATTGGCTCTTGTCGTGCCCCCTCCCTTCGGTGGAAACAAGAGGAGGGGCACTCTCTCGCTCTGTGTGACGTGGCTTTGTCTGTCGGCCAGTCACTGCACAAGTGGGCGTGCTTTTGGCTTTCACGCCGCTCCGCTCTGTCTGCTGGGGATCTGGGTTTGGCGCCAAACCCCTGCACATCTCTCGCCACATATCTCTCACAGCCCCTTTGCACACAACACGTGCGCGCTCCAGGCTCGGCGGGAACCACCATTTTGGATCGGCTGCAACTCGTGTGGTATGGAATGATGCTGCTGTCACCATTTTAACCTCCTCCATGCCCCGCAGAGCACATGTATCTTCGGCCGCCATCTTTAATGAGCCCACTAAGCCCACAATAGCGCTACTCTCAATGTCTACCATGCAACACATTCCTAGACACTGACTGATCTCTCTGATGCTCTCTGAATTCTCTCTGAATGCTCTCTGGTGCTTTAACCCACAAATATGACGTATGGCATACCCCAGGCTAGGCAGAACTCCTTCTTAGTACACCGCACTCGCTGACGGTTCCTACAAGTACTCTGTGGTGTGTTTTCTGGGTCCTGGCTAGGGTACTAGGCATCTCCTAAGTACTGGGCGTCTCCTACTGTTGGCTACTCATAGTGCGGACCCTGGGCCATGGTCCCTGTACTAGTTAACAGGCTTACTCCCCCAGTTGCCTCACACTATCTGCCTCAAGGGACTAGAACAGCTGTAGCCAGGCACCCAATTTACAACACCCTCTTAGGGCACCCAGGGCGTACTGTGTGAGAGGTCATACTCTCCTGACTACCCCTGATATGCAATTGCGCCCTACCTTCTGCAGCACTTGCATGGAAGGTGTACTTAGCGCTTCCAGCTCTGCTTCACTGAAAACCTGTCCTGTTTGATCTCAGCAGCACCTCCAATGTAGCCCCTCTTCCCGGGGCCAATAGCAGATTGGGCCCCCTCTGTACTAGGGTCTGGCTACGTGTATATGGGTGGTGCATACCTGCTGGCAACAGGAGGGCCTGAGACTCCCGCGATGGTATGGGGGTTGACAGGACCAGGTTACTGGGGTGAGTGCCTCCGTCTCATTTAATGGTGCAACGCCTCCATCTCTGGTAAGCCCCAGGAATGTAGAGTGGAATCCTTCCAGTGAGTCCCCACTCAGGGACGAGAGATTCCAGTCTCACACAGTCTTTACCTAAAAGTAGCAGCAGCTCTTTATTCACACAGCACAGCAGAATAGCAGCAGGAACACAGGCAGGTACAGTTGGTCTCTCTCCTCCAAACTGTTCTCCTCCAGGATGGTCACTTCTCCCTGCCTCCACCCCAGGCCACGGGCACCCAGGGTGGGGCTAGCTCTTCCCTCACCCCCTATGCAGGGTGAGAGGTATTGGTCCACCTATAGCTCACTATAGTTCTAGCAGCTCTAATCCTAGGCCGCAGAAACTCCTTCTCCAGCTGTGCACTCCATGCACTTCTAACACTGAACTCTCAACACACAGGAACTACAGTAGACAGGACTAAATAGGCTGTGCACTGCCCTTTATGACTTTGGTAGGCCCCTCCCCTGTGTCTCTTGCCTTAGACACAGAGTCAGGTGGCCTACCTCTACCACTCAGGGCAGGGCTTGAAGTGGGGGAAGCCCATGATAACTACTGGCAGCCTGCCCTTACCAGGGCTTATACCAGTAGGAGGAAAAACATATAGCCCCATTTCTTACCAGGGCTACATGTATATATATATATATATATATATATATATATATATATATATATATATATATATATATATATATATATATATATAGTGTAAATACCTATAAGAAAAAAGGAGAGTTAGCCAATCACCTGCAACTGCTTATTGAGCAGTTTGTGGCATGCCAGCCCCTCCTTTTCTAGGTATATAATCCCAAAGCAAGGTCCCATTATTTTACTTCACTTGCAGACATGTGAGTATCTGTACTGGTATATACCAGTTTATATATATATATATATATATATATATATATATATATATATATATATATATATATATATATATATATATATATATATATACTAGGTTATATAAGCATATGCTTTGATATTTTAACCCCTTCTGGGCTTATTTCACATAACACTAGTATGTATTTAGCGTAGGGACCTGCTATTGAGACTTACCTTGACGTGGTTAGCAGGCTTGGCATTATTTGATCAAAGGATGTATACCAAAAGTCTCCTTTTTTCTTATAGGTATTTACACTATATATATATATATATATATATATATATATATATATATATATATATATATATATATATATATATATATATATATATATATATATATATATATATATAAACCATAATACTGAGTTAAGTTATGGTGAGTAAAAAAAGTGACAAAAACCCTCCACAGGAAAGCAAATATGCAAATATAGCTGTATGCTATACAGCTGTAGGCGGGGTTGCAGACCTGCCTAAGACATGCAGATGAGCATACAGCTACTGTATATTTCATTTCCCAGAATCCCTTGCTGCAGTGGAAGTGCTGTATGCTGGGTGATAATGGGGAAAGGCGGGGTTGCAGACCTGCCTAAGACATGCAGATGAGCATACAGCTATATTTGCATATATATATATATATATATATATATATATATATATATATATATATATATATATATATACACACATTCTCCATTGATTTCTATCCCAACGGGAGAAGCGCAGGGATTCTCTTTCTGTTTTGCACAGGGATTGTAGTGGGGCTTTAGGGGGGTAGTAGATGCCAGCAGTAAGAACAGGCTTAGAAAAGGGAAGGCAGATTTTGCCAACTAGGATTTCAAAAGAGGGTGGGCTTGGGGGGTAATTTAGAAGCATAAATTGTAAGGTGTCTGCAATATAAAACAACACTCATCCTCCTCTCTTTGACCTGACTTTCCTCGAAATGGAGTATCCCTGAATGGCAATAGTTGCATTGAGTGTTTTAGGAGTTAGCCATGTTTCTGTGTTAATAATGACTTATAGTTATAGTTCATACAATGCTTTTTACAGGAGAAAACATGACTTAATAGTATGTTATTGTTCTTGTGGCTAAAGCATTTGTCAACGTGATTGTAAGAGATGTGTGCAGAGGTACATATAATGGAGACCAATTTGGGTGAAATTATATCTTCGCTTTATTGAGCCTGTTCCTTTATCCAGGCAAAACATACAAAAACAACAAAATAACAAACCCCTATCCCTTTGTAAGGGCTAATTTACTTCCCCAGAATGTGTCTTCAGGACTGGAGGGATATTCCCATTACCAGCCTATAACCTCAAAGTCTCAGGAGGTACTTTAAGTAGGTGGCCCTCCAAGTCAATCTCTGGCAGGTTCCTGGGTCCTCTGTGTCCAGGAAATATAGGTCTCTGGGTGTCTGGATGTCTTGATCTCAGCACAGTGTTTATGCTCAAGACAGTGTCTGTGGGCAGACTTCTCTGCTCTCTTTCTGTCAGCCCAAATGTAATTCCTCTCCTGTTTCTCATATCAAGTCACTTTGGGTCGACTGCGTATCAGGTGTGGGATATAATGTTTGTTGGAGGGTAAGATCGTGCGTGACCGTGGTGGTTGTATAAAATACATGTACGTATATGTGTAGTAAAACTGGTAAATTTACCTAGCGTGTATTTTATTGCATGGGGTTCCTGTAAGGGGTTATCTTACATAGTAGGATTACATACAGATGGAGGCGCTACTGATTGTCAACTCAGGTGCACCCCAGGCTCCTAGCAGCAAAGGCACAGCCCTCCCAAGAGCCACAGGTAAAGCATCACACCTACCCCGTAGCCACATATCTCCCAGTGAGTGGGGGAAAGTGCACTAAAATTTGAGGCGCTGCTGAGATCTCAGCCCTGGGGTGCCCTACTCAGCAGTTAAATTGTCAAACCAAGTTACTACCATGTTCGTACTCTCCCAACAAGTGGTTCATGACTGGGCCTTAGAATGCCACGTATCCCCGCACCGTGTGGTTGCAGTAGGAGGAGCCACCTCCAGTATGTCCATAGTCACCCTTCTCAAACACGCAAGAACCTCTCCGGGTCTGGCCAACGCCAGGATCCTGGATCGTAAATATGATCCCGCTGGTCATTGGAGCGCAATACTCCTGTCCACCAAACAAGAGATAGTGAGAGAAGATGCCCTAAAACCATCCGAGGTCTTGCCTGAGGGTTATCCACTAATATACCTGGGCTGCCACCTACCAAGGCTGCGTCCACACCGAGACCCTCCTCAGTGGTTCTCTATCATGCTGATGCGTCAACCTCCCCCTACAGTTCTGGAGGATTGATGGCTGCAATCCCACCGGTCCGCACTGACCTAACCGTACCCAGGGTCACCTTCATCTCAAGTGTAATGTCTGAGACACCTATCACCAGCCGATACCAGATTAGCCCTGCAACCAACTCCTAGCCAGAGCCCTGCTTCATATAGTCACCTGTCTCCAGGAGATTCCAACCTATGAGTGACGCTACCTCAACTAGTGGAAGCCCTGACCCATTCCTCTCAGTCCCACCAACACCGCAAACTTCTCGGGAATCTGGCCTACGCTCCTTGGCAAGGCTGAGTTTGAAGAATGGAAATATCATGTGGGGCAAGTGTTTCCTGAGTGGACTTGTTCCGACGCTGTCAAGCGGTAGCAAATCCTCGAGTGCCTGCAGCCACCGGCAGCCCATATGGTACAGTTCTACCTGGAGTGCCACCCTGAAACGGACTCCCGTGCTCCTACATGCCCTCACTAAAGCCTACGAAGCCCTGTTCAATGCCATTTCATTACTGGCCAAGTTCCATGCCCTGGCACAAGCAGAAGGAGAAGAGGTATCGACATTCCTCTGACGTATTTATTTGGCACTATGATCCTTGGTGAACAATAAGGTGGTACGAACATTCAAGGCTGAAGAAGTCAGGACCAACCAACTCTTACAGGAAGCCCTGCCCATGCACCCAGTAGCTACGACTTCTTCAGGAATCTAATTACTCTACCCCCTCTCTGTGTATTTATAGGCAATTAGATTCCTGAAGATCGTACCGACGAAATGCGTTGAATCATTGTCAATCCATTGCACATTCGTGAAGCGGAGTCCTGGCAGCCGGAGATTGTTCTACACAGCCTTTCCGCCCTCAAATTCACTCAGCCGGAAGTGACGTCCATGTGAGCCGAGACGCGGAAGTGAGCCTTGCAGTGGGTGTACCGGCGAATAGGTGGAATACCAGTCAGGATTTCGTACCACAAATTGCCTATATGTACTGAATGTGAGTGCACATTTATATGCTTTGAATGTTATGATAATACAATTTGAGATATACTACGCAATTAGTATTTTTCATTATTTTCTGGGTATACCAACCACGGAGGGAAAGAAAAGATTAACTAAGGGGAGTTCGTGATCCATTGCTCCGTTCAGAGAGAGGAGTGTCTCTGTACTGCCTTAATGAAAAGGAGGAAAGTGTGAGTGAAATATCTTTCACTTATATAGTATCCATTCGGGTTGAAATTGTATTACACCATGCTATTTATGTTATTTTCTTTCATGACGGTGACGTGAATGCTGGCACACCCCTGAACTTTTGAAGAATTTTGGGATCCAATCAGCGGAAAGCCTGAAACTGAGGGGACTTAGCAATGAGGATTATCCCGTTGATGGGGTAGTGTAGGTTCAGCTAGAGATATCTCAGCTGAACACTGGCAAATCACACACCATGTATGTGGAGGCGCTGATCTGCCCTGAGCCCCGCGAGCATCCTAGTTCCCTGGTAATACTGGGAACCAACACTGATGTAGTGCGGGCAGTGATCAGGGCTTACCTGCAAGAAGTCGATGAACTGCCTCTGGATACTCTAGCAATCCATCCCATCCTTCTGGAAGAGTGTTGCAAGATATCCGCACAAGACCTACATGGAGATCTCTTAACCTGCAAGCCGAATTAACAGGATTCTACCAGGGGGAGTGAAGCGCATGGTAGTACTGTGCAGCTACTCCAACCAAGATGAGGCCGATCACCTCTTCTCCCTGGAAAGTATGCCTGAGGAAGACGCCAAGCGAGACTACAAGCTGGTGCCGGAATTGTGGGAATGGACCTCCAAGATTCCTGAAAGAGTTAAAGTGTTCATCCAAAATATCTCTCCATATCCAATGGCTTTTAATCAAGGACGATGATTGGGGCGAATATACCGTCACCCCCGTGGAGGAGATGCCCCAGGTGAATGCCGCTGCGGCATCCAAGCAGCCAGCCGGGCTGACATTCAACTTTGGAGACTCAGCACTGCCGGCCGAATTGAAAGCCCAACTAATGGCCAAATTGGAGTTGTACGTGGGCTGCAACCGTAACACCCAACACACCATCAGGCTGAGTGACACTACATCCTTCCGAGAACTTTCTCGTCGCATCGCCCTTCGGGATATGGATGATGTAAGGGACATCTAACAAAAGATGGAGAAGCAGGGATTCTGACTGAATCCCTGAGTCCCTACGCCTCATCCACCGTGGTGGTGAGGAAGAAGAATGGTTAGGTATGACTGTGTCGACTACAGTACTCTGAACAACCGCACCGTTTCTGACCAGTACAGTCTTCCAAGAATAGAGGAGATACTCAATGTGCTGAAAGGGAGTCAGTGGTTCAGTGTTCTGGACTTGAGATTTGGGTACTACCAGGTACAAATGAGTGCAGAAGACCAGGAGAAGACTGCCTTCGTCTTTCCCTGGGCTTATATCAATTTACTTGCATGCCCCAAGGTATCTGCGGGCCCCTGCAACCTTTCAGCGCCAAATGGAGAAGTGCCTGTTCTGCAACACACCGGTGACCTATGTGGGACACATTGTGTCCACTGATGGGATGGCCATGGACCCTGCCAAAGTGGAAGCTGTGATAAACTGGCCACGACCTGAGATCATTGTGGAGCTATGCTCTTTCCTCAGCTTCTGTGGCTACAATCGTTGCTTTTTGGAGGGGTATTCAAGTAAGGCCAAGGTTCTCAACAACCTCCTCAAAATATACCCACAGGATACAGGGCAGAAGGCCACCTCTGCTAGACAACCATTCAATGATAAATGGACGACCGACTGCAAGCGGGCCTTCCTTGGCCTGCAGAAAAGCTTAACAGAGGCACCCATTCTCGCATATGCCAATCTTGAGCAGCCCTACATTCTACATGTAGATGCAAGTCTCAATGGTCTAGATGCAGTCCTGCACCATAAGTATCTGGCTGGCCTCTGACCAGTAGCCTACGTCAGCCACAGCCTGACTCCCAGCGAGCAGAATTATCCAGTCCATAAGCTGGAATTCCTCGCTCTCAAGTGGGTAATCGTGGATAAACTTCATGATTACCTTTATGGCATCACTTTCGAAGTGAGGACGAATAACAATCCATTAATGTCCATATTAACATCCGCCAAGCTGGATGCTACCATCCACCGATGGCTGGAGGCTCTATCAAACTACAATTTCACCCTGAAATATAAACCAAGGCCCCTGAATATTGGAGCTGATGCCCTATCCCGAAGACCAGGACTTAATGCCACTCCAGGCATGTAGTAGTGCAACATGGCAGCCATCATAGAAGATAATGTGGCCTCCTCAGAACTGAGGGTCGCGAATTCATTGGGATGCCAATCCAAAGCCATCTCCGCTGCCTACTGTGACCCAGATGGGATGTACATCACCCCAGATAAGATCATCACGTGGAAGGATATGGTACAATATCAGATAAGGGACCCCGTGGCTGGCATTATCCATCAGGCCTGGTCCAAGGGGGGGGAGAAGGGAGCGGTACAGTCAGGAACACACCAAAAATGAAAAGATAAACAGAATAATGGTGCAGTATATTCAAACAATGTGGGAGATAGTTGAATCTTGGCTCGGGTAGAATTCCTACTTACAACAAGTAGAGTAAATGTAAGCAGTGGTCTGACTAAGTCAGTATGGATAGGGTAAGGTCTTCAGCAGAGATGACTCTGGATATGAAGTAACTTCAAACGTAATTCATTGAAGTGATGGAGACTCCGATTCACGCAGAGTGTAGAGATCATATGCAAAAGAAACGGACCATAGTGTAGATCATAAAACACAGTATTTATCCAATCAAACAAAGTAAGAAATGTACTTACAATAAGTACATAGGGTATGTACACGTAACAGTTTCGTGAGACAGTAGAGGGCTCTTAATTAAAAGAAGCTAGCTGGACTTTTCACCCTTTGCTCCCACCTCGCCGCCGGTGGATGGCGTCTGACGTCACTTCCGGTGGAACGGGTGATGACATCCGGTAGGGAACGGGGAAGATGAATCTCAGCAAGTCAGCAGCATTTTCAGCAGGCACCTCACACGTCTTCACCCTTAGAGCAACTGCAGCAGACTGACGAAAAAAGGCTCAAAGCGTTTCGCTGTTCACAGACAGCTTCCTCAGGAGAGAATAGTAACCCTTATGGTTGTAGAGTATTATATACTATAGTTGATTGAAATCAATTAACGGATTAACCGTCTCTAACAGTTACAAAGTTAACCCACAGGTTGCCAAAAAACTTTGACACATCACTCTGCGGTCCAAAAAAAGGCTTACATAACATTACATAATAGTGAAACAATTTATTAATATAAAACACTCATAAAATATGGCGATTAAAAATATGGCGATTAAAAATAACAAGCAAAATTATTCATATATGAATCAGATGGAATAAAAGAGAGAGAAAACCAGATGATTAGTGAACAATACGAATAAAAGATCAATTAATTGCTCAATACATTAAGAATTTTTAAAAGGTATAAAATATAGAAAGTGCACAAGATGTAAAGTGCAGTGTGTATAAGCAGCAATAAAGATATAGTGCAAAATGGCAACAATATAAAAACAATATAAAAAGAAAGTAACTAGCGGTCTAAAGGAGGGGAGGGGGGCGGGGGCCGGAATAGTTATATCAGAAAAGGTATAATTTCAAAATCGGCATTTAAGCCTTGTAGAATAAGTGTGTTTAATTTGTGTATCCAAAACATCTCTCTTTTTCTGAGATCCAGTTCTCTACTTCGCCCTCTCCAATGTTGTAAAACGTTCTCTATTACAGTAAATTTCAAATCTCTTGGATTGGAATTATGATATTTGGCGAAGTGCTTAGATACACTATGGGTAAGTATTCCCCGTCTGATATTGCTCAAGTGCTCTAGAATACAAATCCGGATAGATCTTGTAGTTTTCCCCACATACTGTAGCCCACATGGGCATTGTAAAACATAAATTACAAAGTCTGTATAGCAATTGATATATTGTTTAATTTTAAAAATTTCGTTGGTTTTATTACAAATAAAACTTTTTTTTATCTAATTGCTTATGTTCGCATGCCTTACATGATGAACAGCCATGGAAACCCTCTATGCCTTTGAGCCACCTCTTATCATTAGTAGTTATTTTTTTAAGGGCACTCGGGGCCACAAAGTTTTTAATATTTTGTGCTTTCTTATAAATAATTTTAGGGTAATCAGGAATTATTTCACTTAAAATTTTATCTGTTTTGAGAACATGCCAATGTTTTCTTTAAATTTTATTAATACTATTAGCTTCTTTATTATAGGTGGTTAAAAATGCTGTCTCAAAATTGTTGGTGTTATTCTTCACCGTTTTTTTTGGTTCTAATAAATCTTTCCATTGTAACAAGTTTGCTTTATTGAGTGCTGTATCCAATACCGTATTAGTATACTTTTTTCTAAAAAACGTTCCTCTAAAATTTTACATTGTTCCTCAAAAACGTGGTCGTCAGTGCAGTTCCTGCGCATTCTTCTGTACTGACTGTACGGAACATTATCCATCCATTGATGGTGATGGCAGCTGGAGCGCAAAATAAAATTATTGCTATCAACGTTTTTGAAGTGTGTTTTTGTTTTTATTAAACCTTCTTCTATATAGATAACCAGATCTAGATATTCGATAGATGTCTTGCTAGTAGTAGATGTAAATTTCAGATTTAGTATATTCACATTCAATTTGGAAATAAATAGGTCTAAACTTTCCTGATCTCCCTGCCAAATTAAAATGATATCATCAATGTAGCGCCGCCATAGGACAATACCCTCCCCCAGCATGCCGTCAGACCAGATGTGATGGTCTTCCCAAAATCCCATGAAGAGATTGGCATAACTGGGGGCGAATCTCGTACCCATGGCGGTGCCACATTTCTGAATATAAAAGACATCATTAAATAAGAAATAATTTTTTTCTAATATAAAAGCAATACTCTCTATTAAAAACTGGACTTGCAATTGGACCAATCTTGTTTCTGTAAGGAATCCTTACAAATTCCTGTGAAGGTTGAGAAGTATTTTCTGGTTACACACCTATTCACTGTGTGTTTATTTATCTACACCTTAATTATATTGAGGGTGTTACTTAGCGCCGATACAAATTACTTGGGTTCACTTGTATTATCCACCAGGCCGTCCAGAAAAAAAGGCCTGAAATTCTGAAATGTGCCCCCAGCGACATGGTCGCCATACTCATGCGAGAAGTGGATGCTGGAGGTCGGATGCTCTCCATTATCCATTGCCGTTTCACCGCCTTGGAGCAGGGCCATTCATCAAGCACATTGAGGGTGTTTTAAATCCAGGTATCAATCCCTTCTTCACCCACGGGGGTGGGGGTCATCTAGGAGAAGGCATTGAGCTTCCTATAATTTTGTGCTTGCGAAGACATGGTCAGAGCCTCCATTAATTGCGTTTATGTCACTCCTAGTACAGAACCGCCACTTGATAAATGACTTTCATTTCCAGGCCTGGGGCTAGGGGTCAGCGTGGAGCTTCTCGCCAGTCAGCTAGGGGGGGGGGTGACTATGGGGGACACCCGGCCCAGCTGATGGCTCCTTGCGGGGCACTTGCGGTGAAGGTTACCCGCGGTAGGGGTATGTCTGGCTTCGCTGGAGTACTGGTTGCCAAATTTATGGTCCTCCACTCCCTGGGGATATTGAACAGGTGGAGGCCGCATTCGGCAGGGAGACCCTTGTAGAGGGTCTAGGAGGGGAGATAGCATTGGGGGATGCTAGCCCAGAATATATGAATGGGCACCCTGTGGGCAGAGTCTCTGACAGGTATATAACCTGAGGGGCATCTTCTGGGCATATCTCTTGCCCGGTGGCCAGTAATACGGCACTCCCTTGGCAAGCAGGGTCATATTTTCTACTGATAACCCTGACATCGCTCATACCAGAAAATCTTTTTACTTGGTCGCGGACAGTGAACATGGACGTGAGGGCGGGGACACCTCCTACTGCACCACGTGTCGTGGAGATTCTTGGAGCTCTAAGGCCCAGTCATGGACCTGTTGCTGCGAGAGCGTAAACATGGTGTTAGGATAAGTTTACAATTTGACTGCTAAGTAGGGCACCCCAGGCCTGAGATCTCAGCAGCACCTCCAATTATAGCGCATTTTTCACCACTTCCTTGGAGATATGACGGCTACCGTGTATGTAGTGCATTACCTGCGGCTCACAGGAGGCCTGGGCCTCGGCTGCTGGGAGCCTGGGGTATGCCTGATCCATTGGGTGACAGCGCCTTCACCTGTATGGGATCCTACTATGTGGGATAACCCCTTTACAGGACCCCATGCAATAATAAACACCGGTAAGGGTAACAGTTTTTACTGCATGCATAGATTAATAACGGTGACAGTCCCACCAACTAGGCCATGCACGGCTGTACCCTCACACTCTACTGAGGGGCCCTTGGGCACCCTGGGGTCCACAATTATCAACCCACTCAAGTGTGTGAGACAGCGCTGCCCACAAATAACGTGGTGCACTTGTTGGTACCTGTCAGGTAACTCAATAACGGCAGGATAGGATCCACTGATCCAGCGACGGTTGTTGTCAACAATGACGTCCGCCTCCCACGTGGGGTGACCTTCCACATGGATAGTATCACTGTTGAAGATAGTCTCTCAAAATGGTGGTCTGGTCCCAGACCACCAGATTGCCAGTTTTGCCACCGTGTCGTGGCTGTGTCCCTCTCTCTGGCACTACAGGTGCTGTGTCCCTAATTGATGGTCCAGTCCCTGCAACAACCACAAACTGAGGGGAGTCGGGGCCTAGCTGGGGCCTAAGGGGGGTCTCTGGCTTAGTGCAGGCATCACTGACTCCCTGCACATACACACCCTACCCCTTCCATGTCCCAGGTCCGACTGGCGTGCTCCCAGCGCGTGCAATGTATCTATATCTGGGGCAGGGGGATCCTCACAGCCCTATTGGCATATTTGAGGCACCTGATCCCCTGCCCCTGTGCTTTATGGGGCTTGTAGTCCTCGGAGCCCTCTCTGACCTTTACCTATAACTCCTCCTATCTCTCCATATACTGTAACTGCTCCTTATACTGTAGCTCCTCCTATCTCTCCATATAACCTCTCCCTATAACTCCTCTTATCTCTCCATATAACCTCTCCCTATAACTCCTCGTGCACGTACACTGCACTTGCGTGGCATCTTGCGCAAGTGATCGCATCCAAGATGGCGGCGCCCTGCAAGGGAAGCCATCGGTAACCTCCAGCGATCGAGTCACCTTCCGCAAACACCTCACAATGTTCCCCAGCCTCCCAGATAGGCACAGCTGCAACCAGAGGTAGGGGGCAGACGGGGGACCAAGGGGGACAAGGGGGGACCCAGGCTATACAAGCATTCAAATAACCCAATGTAACCCAGACCAGAGTGCACTTCCAATGCTGAAAGAATCTCCACTAAAAGAAAGAATGTAAAATGTATGATGACTCAAAAGCAATTTGCTTTACAAATCCTCAATCATGTATAAATAAAGTAGTACTACCCCATAAATTGTATTATTAAATGCAAGGACGTATATTTAAAACGCTCCCAAATTACTTTGTACCTGAATTACAAGTTTATGCAATTGCATAATCATATTAGTTTATATTGTTGCAATCAATCATATCTTTTCTATTTCTCCCGGTTGGGTAGCAGAATTTTTTAGTGTATTAATATATTTATAAAATATGGAATAAAAATGCCACCTATGAGCACAGTCACATGTCTCAGACAGGTCCACAACCTGACTTTCCCCATAATCACTCAGCATTCAATGCTTCCACTGCAGCCAGGGATTCTGGGTAATGACATGCAAATGAGCATTCATAGTGTGTCACTTTTTGTTTCACAGTGATCATAACTTACTTTGTGTACATGGTCAGTGGCCACTAACAGTTTCACATTGTCAGGTTAATAACTATCCTCACACTGATGATGAGACCAAAAAGGTTGAAACAGCTGACTGTGGCTTTGTGTTCTGTAGATTTGCTGGCCATGCACTTCTTTAATCCAGGCTTTGCTGTAAAAGCTGTATAAAACAGTAGGCATAAGCCTATTGGGGTCCATGTTAAAATGGTAAAATGCAAAAAGTGATGCACTGTGGGTGCTTATTTGCATGTCATTACCCAGAATCTCAGTACGGTGGAGGTTTTTTTTCCCCCCTTTTAACTCAACATAACTTTTTTTGGATATCTGGTTTTAAAGTATAGCATAAACTCTTGTGGACTTCTCTGGTTTGAGGGAAAATAGTCAGCTTGTGTGCAATGACAGACTACTGTAGAGAACATCATATTGAGAGTCTCAAAGCTATAAAGCTAGGGAACAAAGTGGTGCAAATAATAGTACCAAATGTTTAATAGAAACATTAAATGCATGGAAATCAATGCACATTTCTTTACTTGATTAATCTGATGCCCAAGTTGTGCGGCTGGAATACTTTGATACAGTACATAAGTCAGACTTTATTTTACATGTGCACAAATATGTTCACCGCCTACTGTACCTTCTCCATTTGCATATTTGGAAAATAAACCTATAAAGGTGTATTTCTACAGTATATTATTTCTTTGGAATAGTATCAATACAAAATTAGATGAGTAATAGTTTTTTGTTGCTATTTAAGTGAGATGTTTTTCTATTGAATGTCATAAAATATTTAATATTTTCTAACAAATAAGTAATCAGCCAACATAAAAAGTGAACTGGTGCAACACCTGATTCACTGTACTGTATTCTAAATGGAATAAAGCCTGTTCTGGTTTTAAATGGTAGAACATAATAGGTTCCAGCTTTCTTTATAGAGCTCATTATCTACAAGCTGCCTGTAAGCGTAATCATGCACCCTAAACCTGCAGTGCAGACTTCTAAACCCTTTTACAAATTTAATAAAGACTCTTTCCTCTTCACTTTCTTCTGTCTAGGCATCAGAGCTAATAGGCTTCTCACTGTGCCCCAGATACAATAGCATCTCAAGAAAAAAGATCAAGGATGACTTCCTTAGAGTAAAAGCTGTTTTTCAAGAAGAGATTTTCAAATAATGAATTGATACCGGAACCTGAAAGTCTACTTCAATACATGACTTGTAGAGAATAGACATTTCCAAGTTTTCCTATCCTTAGGTCATTCTTTTTCATGATTAAACAAAGTTAGCAGAGATCTGAAAAATAATGTCTCTCCAAATACTCTATAAAATGCTTTGCTTGCTTGATAAATGTCTTCTCAGTAGTAATGGCAACAGCTTACAGTATAGTATGTAGCCGTGTCCCCTGCCCCCCCCCACCTTACATCTGATGCGGGCTCGAGGCAGGGGAGACTAAGGGCCTCATGCCGTAAGCAGTGATAAGCCACTTCTCGCCAGCTTCTCGCCAAAAAAGCCTACTGCGATTGAGTAAGCCCCGATAAGCTGGCGATAAGAGCAAAAATCAACGTTTTTTTATCTGAAAAAAAAACGGAAGACGTGCATCGATAAACCACTTTTCGGCACTGATCGCCAGTTTTTCAAACACGCTCAATTCTATAAGCCCCAATCAGCTGATCGCCATTTTAAAATTGCGATTACTTTTCCAATTCGTCCCACCACAAAAAGTTGTCAATAAGGTGGGGAGAAGCTGGTGATGAGCGGCGAGACCACACTTAGAAAATAAAATGCATGTTTCCTGCATCGGATTGATGCCGGAAACTCCGGAGCTGATACCCATTAATATCACCACCGGAGACACCCGGCATGAATCCAATGTATGAAAAATGCATTTACAGCCCACTTCATTACCTTAGTGGCTAAATGCTAAAGCTGAAGCATTAGCCGTGCCAGGCTTATTGTGGGAGCGGGGTAGATGAAGGTGGTATTTGGCCCTTGATGGGTGCTTAGGCCTGCAGGAGGGGGGGTGCGAGCGGACAACCCCTTCATTACCGCAGCAGTTAATACCGCTAAGGTAATGAAGGGGTTAACCCCTCTAGCTACCCACCCGCAAAACCTAAACACCCATCCTTGGGGCTACTACCCCTTCACCCACCCCAGCTACCCACAATAACACAAAATACTCACAACAGGCCCACTACCCACTGCCTATGCCCCCAATAACCATTATAATATTTAATAAACAACCATACACAACCCACCCACCCCCTGTGCCCCCCCATAAAACCATGATTTATTATTTTACACACATGATTAATACCCCAAGCCAGCGGGGGTCACCCGTGGTCCTGATGGATGTCCGCAGGTCCCACAGGGCACCCATAGGGTGTCTGGGGGCTTATGGGTGGTCCCTGTTAGGCTCTGTGGGCCTCCACGTGGTACTGGGTGTCTGTGGTCCCCATAGGGTCTACGGGTGGTCCCCGTGGATATTTGGGGGTCCCCCGGTTTTCAAAACGGGTATCTGGGGCACTCGGGTGGTTCCCATGGGGGTCTGGGGGCCCTCAGGGGCATCCCATAGGGGCCTGGGGGCCCTCGGATGATCCCTGTGGCATAGGAGATTGTTTGTGATTATTTATTTTACTTTGAACATTAACTGGCATAGTGTTAATGATGCACAGATGATATGGGCATCATGTACCCACTGTGCCATTCAATTATTTTATTGGCATTTGTTATCTATTTAATTGGCTATGTGATGTGTTTTATTTTGCTATGTGGTATATTTTATATTTTTATGTGCTGTGTTTGATTTTGCTGTGTGATGTTTTTTATTTGGCTTTGTTATGATTTTTATTTGGCTATGTGCTTTGTTTTATTTGGTATGTAATGTGCTTTATTTGGCGATGTAATTTTTTTATTTGGCTATGTACAGGCATACCCCGCATTAACATACGCAATGGGACCGGAGCATGTATGTAAAGCGAAAATGTACTTAAAGTGAAGCACTCCCTTTTTCCCACTTATCGATGCATGTACTGTACTGCAATCGTCATATACGTGCATAACTGATGTAAATAACGCATTTGTAACAGGCTCTACAGTCTGCCCGCTTGCGCACAGCTTCGGTACAGGTAGGGAGCCGGTATTGCTGTTCAGGACGTGATGACAGGCGCATGCGTGAGCTGGCGTTTGCCTATTGGGCGATATGTACTTACTCGCGAGTGTACTTAAAGTGAGTGTACTTAAAGCGGGGTATGCCTGTAATGTTTTTTATTTGGGCCTGTTTTTTTTAATCCTTCACCATTTCTTGGTATATTGGTCAATCATGCCCATATTATATGAGCATGATGTACCCACTGTACCAATGAATGGGTGAAGGGTGGGTTTGGTTTCCTGGGAGGGTGGTTAGGCCTCCTGGGTGGGTAGTGGCCGAGGGTGGGTTAACCCCATAATTACTTTCACGGTTATTATCCGCTAAGGTAATTAAGGGGCTAGGGGCCATTAGAATGTATTTATTACGTATTCTTCTTGACATCGGAGGATATGGACCTGCAGTATGCTGACGAAGACACCCTTCACATTTCCAGCGGTAAATAGAACTGTTTTATTAACTTCATTTATGCTGGCTAATTTTGTGTTTAATAATGGGCAAATAATCTATTATCCTTATCTGGATAATAGTTATTTTGCCCATTACTGTACTGTATGTGTTTGGTGGGGGAGGGGGGTAGTGATTTAAGTGTAGGCCATGTTTTATTTTTTCACATACAGGATTGGTACCGCAGGGCAGCGTGGACCACTCAAGGACCCCCAGACCCCCACGGGTACCACCTGAGGACCAACCTGTATCTCGGGAGGTATGGGGTCCCCGGACCTGAAACCAACGCGGTTTCTGTTCCGGAGACCCCCTGCCACAATACAAGTAATAACATTTAAATGTTAAAATATTTTTATTTTCGGCGAGATTTTCGTAGAGAGAGGCGGATCTCTCTGCAACAGATACAAGTCACCGGTCGAGCCCTTTTCGGAGGGCTGGTCCTATCGCTGCCAGCAACTCGTCATGTTTGGAAATGTTGCTCTAACTGGTATTCAGGCCTTTATGCATACCGTGTGAGCAACACGGCAAAAAAATGGTGAATTCAAAACCCTGCCGATAATTTCTATCGGACTTTACTGCATGAGGCCCTCAAGCGGAGCGGCTGCAGCTGCAGCTTGCGGGCGCTGCCATTGCTGTTTGGCACGCAGGTGCAGAGATACTCGCACATGCTCAGAAGACTAAAGAGGAGGCCATTATACCTTATGCTGCGCAGGGGAGTACAAGCCCCAGGATACAAGTCACACGGCGCAACATACCGAATAGGGCTGCAGCAAGTTACTGAAGAAGTTTTTGCTACATTTGGTGTGCTCAGAGCACGAGGCTTCAGTCGGTCCAGTAATGTCCAGGGAGCAGTGCTCCACTGGACTAGGCCAAATTCCACTCCAAGGTCCAAGATAGATCCCCAGACTCACTGTAGTTTGTGTATGCTGCAGGGAAAGGCCTTAGATAGGTACCCTTCCCCCGTAGCTTGTAAGTGAGAGACATCAGCAACAGAAAACTGCACAAGTGGTGAAGTACTGCCTGCGGTCTGCGACCAGATCCAGGCCATATTGTCAGAGACTATTTTAAAGGGGTACAATCCAGCTGGAAGCCCTTCCTGAGGCAGCCACCTACGGATCAGCACAGCATAGGATCCAGCAGATCGTGGTGCAGGACCACATCGCTGAACAACGGAGTCCATTACTTGTTGACCTGGTCTGAACTGAGACCAGGGAGGTATTGTTCACATGCACCAATTGCCAAACACACTGTGGGTAACGCTATCCCACACATGCTCTTTGGGGTGGGACTAGTCTGTGGACACCAAGGTGTTAAGTGCCCAGGCACTCCAGTACTTTGGGGGTTCCACCCTGGAGGTGTTACTGTGTGGGTGCAGCCTTGAAAGGCCTTGTGATTCCTGTGTTGTGGATTACATGTCAGTAAATACTTTGATATATACCCATGTGTAATTACTGAGTATGTTGGTTCCTGTGCAGGGCTCCTCCCAATACTCTGGGATCCCTTTCAGGAGTAGGCGCTGCACCGTGGTGAACAAACAATACCCCAGGCTCCCAATAACAGAGGCTCATGCCTTCTGGTTGCCAAACAGGTGATGGCAGTATCAGTAATCTTTTTAGTCCGCGGGAAAGAGGGCTACATTTATATGATTATCATGTGTATTACTATTGGGAAGCACTATGTACATTAATGGCGCTATATAAATAAAGATATAAATACATATATATAACTGAAAAATCAAAGTAGGGCATATTTTCCACTAATAAAGGTCAATGCGTAATGCTAAGACCAAAGCCAGGAGAAGAGGAATAATGAAAGGTACTTGTATAGGGACCACCAAATAAATGCTTGATTGAAGACAGGTACTGGGTACGTATTCCTAGATAGTGAACTCCCGACCCACTAGGGTAAGTATACAAAACCACACCAGGAATCATAAACATTTAAAGTACCCTAGAAAGTACCTAAAGTCCTGAGATCCATAATTGGGAAAACATGTAGCAGGCAAGTTACTCACTTATGAGGCTGCAGCGTCCATGTAATCCTGAAGTGAGGGTCCTCACGTGTGCATCCGTCCAGTGAGTCAATGTAACAAAAAGAAGGAGAGGAGGCAGAGCACTACAACAGGTATCCAACAAATAAATGATCAGGAGAATGTGTGTGTCCCATAAAAAATAGTTATTTAATGGTCATAGAGAAAAAAGAGGGCCAGAAAGCCCTACCAACGTTTCACGCTACACAGAGCGCTTTATCAAGGTATACATATCCAACTTTATTAACATATTTATAGAGACAAGCTAACATAATTAACCAATACACATAGCATAAAATAGAACCGCCCTACCTGATTGCTAACAAGCCATGATGTGTCTAAAAAGACTCCTTCATGCATCTGAGGGCATGGAAACCACAAGTCCCGCCCCCGACAACCAATCTGGAGCCAGGACAGGTCCAATAACCACCGTGGTATGCGCTTGCGCAATAACCACACTGTAGATAGATACGTCCTGGCAATGGAGGCCGCCCACAGCTGAAAAAATGCAGCTCTACTCCCGCAGATAGCAAGTTCAAAAATCATACACCATAAGCCAGGCGCAGTGCGCTCACCTGACGCTCATAAGTCACGCCCCTAGCGACCAATCTAGGGCCAGGGCGGCTCTGTCATCCATCCAGGTACGCGTTTGCGCAGTACCTAACTGTGGGCAGATCTGTCATGGCAATGGAGGCTGCCCATAGAGCATGAGGATGATGACGTCAACGCGTGCATCACAGGGGCTAAAAAGTTTCCTCCCCTCAGACTCCCATAGCAGGCTCAATGTAAAACACACCAACGCTGGTACACGCATGCGCAGAACCAAATCAGAGGTCCGTAAGACATGGCCAGCCCTGGGTGTCAGACAGGGAGAGAAATTGACAATATGAGTATATCAAGAAATATGATAGAGTGTTCTTATCATGTAGAACACTCAAAACAGTTAAACATTTATATGGTAACAAAGTATAAATAACATTGAAAAAACCTACATCTATCTAATCAAACTTTTATTAGAATCTCTGAATAGAAGAGGTCGTATAAAAAATATATGACTGTACGATATGTACATACATACTGAACCCTAATTTAAGGAAGCTGAAAGTAAAATAGCATAACAAAGAGTAGAGATGGGCAATGTATAAGCATATGGGAAAAAGATCCTGCATAGGGGTCAAGTTGTTAATAAACTAGCATTATCAAAACTATTCTAATATTGTCCCATATGATTTATCATTAACTCCAGGTCTAGCCAATACCTAAAAGACCTAGCTGGTACATCCAATTTCATAGAAAATATATAAACCAATACGTGGGAAAAATACAGTCTATATGTTACATAGAATGCATTCATTTATGTCAAAGAAAACATCCAAAGTATGAGAACAAAAATATATCTATAGACCTAAATGAAAAGGCGGAGCAGATTTCATATAAACACATAATCATTCATGCTAGATTATAGAGAATCCAAGGACCTTGCACATAGAAAACTAGAAATGTCTCAATATATATCCAGACAATATCCACCATGAGTTTCCTTACAAAGTTTCGTAACAAATTTTTAACTGTTTTGAGTGTTCTACATGATAAGCACACTCTATCATATTTCTTGATATACTCATATTATCAATTTCTCTCCCTGTCTGACACCCAGGGCTGGCCATGTCTTACGGACCTCTGATTTGGTTCTGCGCATGCGTGTACCGGCGTTGGTGTGTTTTACATTGAGCCTTCTATGGGAGTCTGAGGGGAGGAAACTTTTTAGCCCCTGTGATGCACGCGTTGACGTCATCATCCTCATGCTCTAAGGGCAGCCTCCATTGCCATGACAGATCTGCCCACAGTTAGGTACTGCGCAAGCGCGTACCTGGGTGGATGACAGAGCCATCCTGGCCCTGGATTGGTTGCTAGGGGCGTGACTTGTGACGCACTGCGCCTGGCTATTGGTGTATGATTTTTGAACTTGCTATCTGCGGGAGTAGAGCTGCATTTTTTCCGCTGTGGGCGGCCTCCATTGCCAGGACAGATCTATCTACAGTGTGGTTATTTTGCAAGCGCGTACCACAGTGGTTATTGGACCTGTCCTGGCTCTGGATTGGTTGTCGGGGGTGAGACATGTGGTTTCCATGCCCTCAGATGCATGAAGGAGTCTTTTTAGACACATCATGGCTTGTTAGCAATCAGGTAAGGCGGTTCTATTTTGTGCTATGTGCATTGGTTAATTATGTTAGCTTGTCTCTATACATATGTTAATAAAGTTGGATATATATACCTTGATAAAGCGCTCTGTGTAGCATGAAACGTTGGTAGGGCTTTCTGGACCTCTTTTATCTACATGACCATTAAATAATTATTTTTTATGGGACACACACTCTCCTGATCATTTATTTGTTGGATACCTGTTGTAGTGCTCTGCCTCCTCTCCTTCTTTTTGTTACATATTTTTCACTAAGGCTGTTCCAAGAGATTGTTGAAGTACAATAGTAGGAGATGTCACTTAAAATTCACACAATAGGACATGTTAACTAGTGACATGGTGTAGGGTACAACATAACTGTTACCATCCATTGGGTGTTCTTTTCTCCAACATTGCAAAGGAGTCGGGTGTTGGAGGCGTTAGTGGGTGTATGGATGCTTATTACCAAGAATCATGGAGTCAGCAGCAGCAGCCCTTTCAAGTTGCTACCCTTTAATGCGGATCACATTTTTTTTAAAAATGTATAACAGGGGGTATTGAGCATTTGCTTTCTCTGAGGAGCCTTGAGGTTTGGCAAGAGGCAGGTAATAAGGAACCATCCGGTGGTAGCATTACAATGTGACAACCTTATACATGTTCCCCCCATGGGCCTTTGTCTAGTAATTATGAAGTTGTCATTGCCAAACTGCATGGTTTGACATGTTCAGGAGTACTGGAGTTAAAAGTGAGAAAAAACTCTATTCTCTATTGCAAATTGTATCTTCTAACCCGCTACTATAAAATGTGACTAACTGCATGGTTTAAAATCCAAAGATGAAAGAAGAGCGGCACTCCAATGATCTTTCTCAATAAAAAAGTGGATTTGTTTGCAGTGATCTAATAAATCCACATTTTTATTGAGACAGACCATTGGAGTGCCGCTCTTCTTTCATCTTTGGACCTCGGTGGTGTTTGCGATAGCATCGTTCGCTATGATTGAGCATCCATGGCAGCATGCTGTAATCTGCGAGTGCACCTCCCCTCTGTAAAACCATATGGTGTAACTGCCAAAATGCCCGGATTGTACTTGCTTTTGAAGTTGAATGACCTGAGGTGGTACTAACTCCATCTTCAGGCTGTGATATGGGTTTTGCTCTCTCAACAAAACTCATATTTCATGTTCTGGATGTAACTTGCAATGCCAATCTCGCCACCCTTGTCGTGGCATGACAAAAATGTAATGTTTTAGGAGCAGTTTGTCTAAAGGAGCTACGAGAATTGCAGTTGTCATAAAAAAATGCAAGTTTGAGATTTTTTTGGGACAAACCGATCGGATTGGCCACACAAGAGTGAAAACGCTTCTTTAAAAGCCCTTTAGACACAGATTGGACATGCGACAAGGGCGTACAGAATAACAAAGCATGCCAATCCACGTTTAAAGTACACTGTAGAAGCAGAGTCACACACTTCGGAGCTATAAGAATAGGCCTTATGGGGTTTAACTTAGTAGATAAAAACTTTTTAGAGCAGTGTGAGGAAGTGCAGGAAATACTGTACTATCAGCATCTAAAAAACTTGTGCATCTATAACCTTGTCAGGACTCAGCTATTTGGGTTTACTTTATTGTCTGTAGTTTTTAACTGACAGCAGTGCTAACTTGCTTACATGACCTCCTATGGCCTATAAGATGGCACCTCCCTCTTCACTCACAGCTCAACTATTTTTCTGGCTGGAACCTGTTTGCAGCCCTTTTTGTACCTTTTCTAGCGCAGCCCTGATTTTCCAGCCCTGTAAGTGGGAGTGAGGCCTTGCTGTTTGTTCCTGTCCTATTTTCAGATTATCCCTGCTGTTCTTGTCCTGAATTTGGATCCCCTCTGCTGTTTTCCCCAGGCCTGTCTACCATCACTACCGAACTCTCCCAGAACCCTCAACTTCTTGGCTCCAGCTGCCTGCAAGCCCCAATTTGACTTAATTGGACTTCAGATTCTCCATGTGGATTCCCCCTCTTCAAACCTGATACATCTGCCACCGTGTAATAACCTGCCATGCCATTCACTTAAAAAAAAGGGCCTATTCCTTTGTATGAGCTAACTCACTCTCCCAGTCCCTATCTGAAAGACTGGGAGGATAGGCCTCTTGCCAACCTATGACCCCAAAGTCCAAAGTGGTACCTGTAACGAGGGAGCTCTTTATATCAGTCTCTGGGTTGTATCCGTTGGGAGGGGGGGGGGGGCACCCTCTGGCGGATTCCAGGGTCCAATGCACCCTGGATGTAGAGGTTCTGGTTATATTGCTGGCAGAATAGTACTTAGGTGCTCAAGACAACTGTTCCTATGAGCCTCTTGCTGGCAACACAGTTCCTCTGTGTTCAAGAGATCCCCTGCAGTGATCCCCTGCAGTTCAAGCAGGAGGCTTTTCTACCTGTCTTCTGAGCCAGGTTGAGACTGGTTGTCTGTAGCTGCAATTAACTAGCTACCTGCTGGATTCCTCAGACCAATATAGGCTTTCTATTGAAGCCCTTTGAGAGAGGGTTTAAAGCCCTGTCGCATACATTCCCCATTTGTGGATAGCTCAGGCTAGCCACGGCTAAAGGCCATCCCTCCAATCTCACTCGAGATGTACCTGTGCCTCTAATGAGAATGGTGAAGGTAGAGATCCCCCAGTCACACTGGGATTGGAGCCCTTTCTCCAAGTAACCAGTGTCCCTTCCAGAAGGTGCTTAAAATCAGTGTGCTTTATTCACTCAAGGAGGATCTTTCCCAAGTACAGACTTTCCATGATGGGCTTAGGATCTTAACATTTGCGTGGGACTCTTCTCACAAGCTCCTCTTTCCATTTTACCAAGTATTCTTTTAACTGCTTGGCCACTCATTTTTCCATGCGTCCGCAAACCGGCAATCTTTCCTTCCCTAAGACTAAGGTGACCACCTGCATTGGGTTCAGTATCCATGATCGTAAGTGGTTCAACCTGGGTGGAGTTTTTATCCAATCTGATTGATCCCGTCGCATCTCAATTTGGTAGTATGTAGATTTATCGTCTTGACGTATTACTTCTTTTACGCTAACAGATTCTTCAATGTATGGGGAAATCCCAAGGGATTTCTGGCGTGGTCTCTCTGCTATAGTTACACAGTTTTTTGAAGCTCTTTCGGTACCAGGGGACCCTGGTCTACAGATGTCTCATCCATCACAGATATATCTGCAACAAGCATGACCCCCTTATCAGTAGAGAGGTCATTGACGTTTGGCTAAATTACATGAATTTGGTTGCAGTTCTCCTCATTCCTAACCGTTATCCGTCGCCTCTTCTTTTTGTCATTAGCAAATCTGTAGTTGTATGCCCTTTTCCCTTGCAAAGACGAGTAGACAACTAGTATTGTTTCTTTAGGGGCGTTATCAGAGATAATTAATTATAAGAATTGTTTGTTCTTGTATAGCGCTGCTAAATTTACGTAGCGCTTTACAGAAACATTTTGCAGACACAGTCCCTGCCCCGTTGAGCTTATAATCTATGTTTTTGGTGCCTGAGGCACAGGTAGATAAAGTGACTTGCCCAAGGTCACAAGGAGCCGACACCGGGAATTGAACAGGCTCCCCTTCTTCAAACTCAGTGCCAGTCAGGGTTTTTACTCACTGAGTCGCTCCATCTCTAAATGGATACAGTCTTTTCTCATTATAGTCAAACACACAGAAACCCAGCAAGCT